>NC_068361.1:61726041-61818541 GCF_020536995.1 Dreissena polymorpha
GTTGATATTTAATTTAAAATGTCAGTTAATATTGGTAACCTCTGTCCGAACTATTCTGAAATATCCTATTGATAGTTTATCAATTGTAGATAATGAACATATTTGAATACCCACGCATGTGGTTATTTGATCGAGACAATTTTGACGTAGATTAATTCACTGGGGAGGTAAAATTTATGTTTGTGCTATTGAACGTTTTTTATGTGTGGTATATAGGGTTCAAACTTTATTATTGGACCAGAGAATAATTTGAAGTTTGTTATTTCCACTAAACTTGGTAAAATAAATTGATAAACTCCAAGGATCGAAGCAGCCAAACCAATTAAATGGCAAAATTCTAAAGAGGATAAGGCAAATAGAGCTATTATTGGGCTTTTCCTATTTAAACGTTGATTTCAGTGACATGAATGTCAATGCGATAAGATAAACGACGTCCCTGTCCTCCATTCAATCGATATAATGTGTTTTAAATACACAAAGGTGGTGTCAGTTAGTAGCATAACAGGGTCGTTAAAATGCAATTGTACTGTGAATGCTTCATGTTCAGTATTTAAGTTGTTCAAAATGACGCAAAGAAGAAATTTTGCTTCTCTCAGAAAAATAAAGTTCTGTTTGCTTAGTCCCAATAAAGGATTCGGTCTATTAAAATGCCTAAAATTTCTTTCCGACGAATATAAATTACAAACCTCTTATAGGAAAAATAAACAATCATGTGGCATATAAAAGAAAACATAACGTACAACACGTTTCCATTCTTTCATAGTTCTGCGTTTTTCGCATACACTAACCACAAACCAGTATGATTTTTCGGGTATTCATAACTTCAGTCATAAATGCACATAGTAATCTCATTCCCTGTCGAGCAATGACGATCGTTCACGAGGGAAAATCAGGCGGTTCCGTAAATTCTAAACTGGTAAAGACCGAAATTGTCAATGTTTTTTTACAACACGTTTCTTTTTATTCGTGATTCGATCCATATTTCCCTTTAACACTATCCTTCTTTTTTTCGATTTATGAAATGGCAATTCAAGCTCTTTAGTTCTGATGTTTATATTTATCAATTTAAAGCGTAAAATGACAAACTTCAAAACATGCCAAAATCTGTGAACAAGTCCCTTTAACGGTAAGTGTTGTTCAACCGTTACGTACATTTTACTGTTAAGTAGTTTAAGTAGACGACTATATTGAAATTCAACTCTGTATATTTGGCAAATTAAATGCTGGGCGATATTCATGAAAAACCATTATCCGGCGTTATATCGGCTTTCGTTAAGTTTGAGACCTTGAAGCTACGATACAATTTGCTTTATGAAAATCTAATCTACATTCAGTTTTGAATGAAAATTGAACATACAATTTACATGTCATACCGTAAAATGAACTTTAATGCATTGACGAATATAATATTCCGTTTGACGCTTTTGAATAATGTAGGGTTCACGATTAAATAAGTGTTTGCTATGCGTATAGTCTTCATTACTAAATTAGACATAAATAAACAATTTAATACTGCGAATAATATATATAACTGCAGGACCACATGAAGGCAGATGTAGAGAGTGAAATTGTTTATAAGTTAAATCTCCAAATAAATAATAAATAAAAATAAATACGTTTTGACATCTTCGTACGCCTTCTGTTTTACAATAACGATGCTTTAAATTAAATGTGTAATAAAACGTAAACTCAATCATGTCAATCACTTGATCAAATGACCAATGCAATAAAAACCGCAAATGTACAATCAAGAAAACAAATGTGTCGTGTTCTGAGAAAACAGGGCAAAATGCATGTGCGTAAAGTGTCGTCCCAGATTAGCCTTTGCAGTCCGCACATTAGCCTGTTTCGTTAAATTTTGTTTCACATTTATGTATGAGAATTGCATTTGTGTTAAATATAAATGAATCAAAACCAAAATACATAACTAGCAATCGTAACAATTATGAAACTTTCCCTTCATGCGATGCTGTTTTTAGGGAAGGGTGTTTTTTTCCGGAGGGTGTTTCTTCCGAACACCGAGGGTTGCTGGCCCCTCCCAACTTTATCTTCGGATGATGTGGGCACGATCGTTAAGAAAGAAAAATCTCAAGGCGAATGAATTTGAAAATCGCTCTGCTTAATGGATTGGCGTAAAGTGACGTCTCTGGTTAGCCTGTGCAGTCCGCACAGGCTAATCAGTTAAGACACTTTCCGACTTGACTGAATATGTGTTTAAAAAAACTTCCTTTAAACGAAGTTAAAAAAAAAGCGGAAAGTGTCCTACCTGATTAACCTGTGCGGACACTACGCACATGCATTAAGCCCCGTTTTCCCAGAGCGATCCTAACATCATATCTAAATCTCGTCCTTAAATTTGGAGATTCTATTTACTCTTTCATTCTTTACCGAAAGTGTTAAAAATTCCTATACAATTTTAAATTTCAAACAACATCATGATAAAGAAACGTTATTTACGGAATATCCGCAAAAAACACAACTTTCAATAACATAAACATATTCATTTGACACTTCAGTACATTATTAAAGAACATTAATAGAGCTTTTTCGAGAAATAATCGCAATCATACTATCAGATCGTATCAAATCTTGACTACAATCCTGTTAATCGTATGAATTGCAGAAAATGATTGAATGGCTCAAAATTGGTTATGATCAGCACGATCAACTTCGATAAAATGAGCCTCGTTCTCGTTCTGTGCAGGCTTATCTGGGGCGACACTTAACGCACATATATTAAGCCTAGTTTTCAGAGAACGCGACTCAATTGTCCATCGAGCTCATATATCATGTCGCATAAGATCGTATTGCATCTTAACAAAGAGCGACACATCGTATCTTGTCGTTCTTCGATATCTCGGTGATCGCGGTCGCTCTTATGAAAGAAATGCAACCTGTAACAGTTGATAAACATTGCGATGACCAGAAAAAATAAAGTTGAAAGTCAATCAGACTGTGTTAATATCATTCGCAGCTCGAAGATATAGCTCAAATCACGAATACAATCGTTAAAACATGAAAATAAATCGTAGCAACTGCCGTAAAAGAGCGCATAGAGTTAGAAACGAACGGGAACCTATACTCGTACAAGATGATTCTAATATCTATGAACGCAATCATAATGATCACATCAAAACAATAGTCAATCGTGAATTCGTTCGAAATCTCTACGTCTCATCTCTTTATTTTGATAGGTTGCGTTGAGATGTTTTTACAGTGGTTTGCGCACTCGTCTTTCAAACAGATGACGTGAATCGACGCCCGCCCTACGACTGTTTGCATGTGACTGTTCCGGATATATGTGTTGGTTTTCCCAATTATGATGTGGCTTGTTCAAGGAAACAAATGACGGGATATCATAATGAGTCGACTAGTAGTAAAACAAGTGCTATGTTGTATTATTATAATGGAATGAACCAATATTCAATATTGCAATATTGAAGATAGCAACTTGATATTTAGCATGCATGTGTATCTCATGGACCTGCACATTTTGAGTGATGAAAGGTCAAGGTCAACATCATCCTTCTAGGTCAAAGGTCAAATATATGGCTTCAAAGCACAATAGGGGGCATTGTGTTTCACAATTGCGGTAACTGCCTTTGATTATTTGATAATTGCTTTCTATTATCAGTACATTTTCATGTGTATGAACTATGACGGCACGAGGATTATCCGTTAATTTTATTGGGAAATGTTCTCATAAATGATAACGACTTAGCGACGATTAAATTTCTGATTGAATGTGCAAGTTACAATAACAATGTGTATTGGTAACAATTAGCGGCCCAGTCATAATGTCATAGTAATAGCGCGTGACAAAATCAATAGATCTTTATCGCTGATAAGATGTGAATAACAACACTTATCTAGCGTGTGTTATTAAAAGAAGGTGATAAAAGGATTAGTGATCGTTTATTGTGGCACAACGGGTATCGAATTGCTACTTTGTAACAAACTTACAGCAATTATGGAAGATGACATTTTGTCACGTAAAACGTCTGTTAAAAACTTTTGGATTCTTTTACATGAGAACGATATCGTTATGCCGTACTTTCGGTTTATAACAGCGATACGCTATTACTTTTGCGGACGTGACGTCATTGACACATTCCAACCGTTAGGTAAAAATATCTTCCAATGAACATAATACGAAATGTCGGATTAACCGAATTAAAGAGATGCATGAGTAAACAACATTATTATCGTTTATAAACTCATACGTTTAAGAATAGGTATGAATTTAAATCAATTTATAAGATATTAAGTTGTAGTATTCACTATAAATAATTTATGTGATACTTATTTATCGGCAATAAGCCTTTTTTAAATTAGCTATGTTTACGAAACGAAACGACTGGGTGGGGTAACGACCAAGCAATACTACCAACTGACCAACGATCTATAAAGTAGTCATCTTAAAACAACGGCCACCTGTCTACAACGGTCACTTTGGTCATTTCCCTGGTTTACTAACGACTCGCCCCCTTAACGACTCGCCCCATAACGACTCGCCCCACTTTTTATAACGACTCGCCCCACTTTTATAACGACTCGCCCCACATGTATAACGACTCGCCCCACATAGATAACGACTCGACCCATCATTACTTATATGGTAGGATTTTTATTTAATTTCGATTTTATTGTGTTTTAAGTCGGTAAAAACTGGTGGGGTATTGAAAAAATATCTTAAGATTTGGCAAATTAGAAGTTTGATGAAATTTGTTAAAATGCTTTACTTTAACTGTCACCTTTTTCAGGAACTTTCAACAGAAACTGGAATACTGTATCGCATCCTGCATGATATGTTCAAGATTTCTACACCTGGAATTTTATCAACTCTTGCAATTAATATTATGCGTTACCACAGTAACATAACAATGTTTTTGCGTATATAATATATAACGACTCGTCCCATCATTTTTATTGTTACATTTTTAGCATCTATGTTAAATGTAAACAGTACAGATGAATAGAAAGAGAAATATATAAGAAAAACTTTTTTGTGTTGATGGTTTATTAGATACTTATGTACTTATATACAACAACAACAACAACAACAACTTATAAATAAAAAGAAAGTTACGCAGTGTGTATAATAATATCAATACATTGATATAATAAGAAAAATTTACAAAAAGACAGTCATACATCAGTACCGGGTAATCAATATAATTATATCTTAATATTATCAACATTGAATTTATGAAAATGATTTTATTCAAACGTTTTATTCATAACAAATTTAAACACTATTTACACAAACAACAACAACTATTTGCACAGGTCCGTACATGGCTGAACACAAGTCCAGCAGCTGCGCTGCAAATACAGAGTGCAAAGCGCAGGCATGGTGTTAGTCGAATTATCAATTTAAAATAATGGTATACTATAATAATGTATACATCTTTAAATACTAAACTCCGCAGTGGCACGTATTACTCAATTTAAGTTATAACCATTTAAGTAATTAAACAAATCGTGGAATTAATTGATTTATCACAAATGGTTTCTTGTTTATTTGAAACCATTGCAAATTTTCCGCGGTAATTGTTCACACCTACAAATTAAAAGAACCGCCATTTAATTAGCGTTAAATGTTTATTTGCAACCATTGAAAACTTTCCGCGCTAATTGTTCACACCAAAATTTAAAAGAAACGCCATTTGATTAGCATTTTAAAGTAAAGTTTGTGTGAAAAACCCAAAAGGACTGATACGCATTTTTATAGTATGAAAAAAGATTTTTAAAACGTGTGTTGTGTATTCAGATCAACAGGTAATAAATAGGTAGATTTAAGATTATAATGGTAATTTTAAAATTATAAATAAAAAATTATCTTACAGATGAATTGTGTCCGTAAAATTTCTGCAAAAAATAAATTTCGGCAAAGACCTTTTTTCATTTTTCTTACCTTTCAATACCCGTATATATGAAAATATCTTTACCACGAAGCAAGGTATTCACGCTTTCGCGATTATGACACATGTATTGTTGATTGTCATCACCCGCCCGCGGTAATGTACCTGTCAATTATGTTGTTAATTCATCGGTCTCTTTATAACGATAATCCCTAAATTCTTGAGTAATTTAACCTGGGAATCTTTAATTGTCGATATGATCTTAGCCTTTGCTTCTTTTTATAAATATAAAGGAAAGTATGACATGAGACAAATGTACCGATACCCAATAGTCTTGCTTTATGATAATATTGTCACTGAACAAAGATGTAAAAAAATCATAAAATAAAAATTATTACTTTTCAGAATATGCCTGCAATAGACGTCATTAAGGTCAGGTATAAGGCAAAAAACCGCTGAACGATGGTTATCAAACAATGCCGAACCTTAAATTCATATTATGAATTGATTTCATTTATATTACCATATATAATATAACATTTTATTTTGATAGGGCGAGTCGTTATATATGTGGGGCGAGTCGTTATACATGTGGGGCGAGTCGTTATAAAAAGTGGGGCGAGTCGTTAAGGGGGCGAGTCGTTACATTACCATTTCCCTTGACTGACCGCTGTTTTCAATTGACCAGTCGCCAACTCCGCCCACATTTTGTCGATCAGCCAATCAGATATCGATTTTTCACACACCCCTCAGCAACGCTTATCTGGCCGTCATTTTGTCCGACAAACAAAGCGTGTTGAACATATGGAATGGACGTAATTTTTAAGAGTTTACACAGATTTTATATCAAATGCATGATCATTACTGATCGATCATTATTCAAAATTGTAGGTGCTATACATACTTAATAAAAGGTTATTATTTTATCTTTATTTCTTGAACATATGAACGAGTATTGAGAAAACAAACACAATAAATAGTTTAACAACACCAGGTGTGTGTTCTATAAAACGTGTTATACCGTTTGATGCACAATATTATTAAGCAGTTTGGGCAACATAATAATTGCCACACGTGCTTATTAATCTCAGCGTAATTGTCGATGATTAATAAATAACAGTATGTTGCGTGGATCTCAGAATGAAGGAACATTAAGGCATTGTTAGGTACTGTACACAAGAAAAGAAAACTATTTAATTACTTAAATGATTTCCAATTATATATTTATTTTCTGTGGATCATAAACAAGGGAAATCATCATAAATTGTTAACTTAAATATTGTTTTAACTAAAGTAAAAACAACAAAAAGGTGATTTCAACGCGGCTTAGCCAGCTTAAAGCGACTTCAAGTATAAAATGTACGGCTTATATTACAACAACAACATTTCTAATACAACATATATTGATACGGGGAGAAATGTGAAAATTGCAATTACCATATAAGGGCCATCTTGTTATAAATAAGCAAATGCATAGTATGCTAAATGTATTCAATTCGAATGTTCGTGAACAGCACCGTAATACCAACATTTCATTTTTTGATAGTGATAGGTTCGCATTAAACATAAATGTAATAAAATGCATATTAGACTATCTGTTAATGAAACCACGAAATCAGGCCTGTATTAAATTATGGTTACAATCAAAATTTAATTTATATCTAAATAAAAAAAATCGGTGTCTTTTTAAAAATAACACAATAAAACAAAGATCTAAACATTTTTAATAAACAAAAAACCCATCATGATATGGATATGTCATTTGAATTTAATAAAAATATTTTCAAAATTATATATGAATAGCCACCGGGTTCACTGTCAGACGGTTGAATACAAGTTCAAAATCAATATGAAATAAATGCTCATTTTTACAACGGATTTTTCATCACCTCCCTATATAATATGTATAAGAAACGTTTCTGATAGTCAGTCTGCCGTTAACTCATTTATTTTGATTACGCCATTTCTCTCTAAAGTTTTTTATGATTGTATTAACGTTTTACAAAGCAGTTTAGTTTAGTGTGCGGCTTTAATAATTTATTTTATAGAAAAGAGCATAATACATCATTACAAATATAGAATTTCCCTCACGTAATCCGCTATAATTGCGATCTGCTTGTCGGAGTTTTCTAATCACTAGACCACGTGACTGTGTGGGCGGAGCGATCGATAATTTGGCGACTGGTCAATTTCGACTGTAAATCAATAGCCTAGTTAGCAAGTAATTTATTGTTTTTCAAACGATACCGCTTTTAAAACCGAAAGTAGGTAACGTATTCGTCCACTTCGACGAACGCGATTATTTTTTAATTTCTTATTGGCATAGATAAAATAATTTATATAATATAAAATTAAATAGTTAGCAAGTAATTTTTTTTTCAAACGGTAAAGCTTTTAAAACCGAAAGTAGGAAACGCATAATTATTATTATTATTTTTATTGCTGTTCAATAATCATTTAATTATAATTAAATTATTATTTAATTATTTTTTAATTAGTATTTAATTATAATTTAATTATATTTAATTATTATTTGATTATAATTTATTTTTCATTTAATTATTATTTAATTAGGATTTAATTATTATTTAATTATTATTTAATTATTTATTATTATTTAATTATTATTTAATTATTATTTAATTATTATTTAATTATTATTTAATTATTATTTAATTATTATTTAATTATTATTTAATTATTATTTAATTATTATTTAATTATGATTTTATTATTATTAGGAATTTATTTAATTTGTATTCAATTATTCTTTAATTATTATTTAATTATTATTTAATTATTATTAATTCTAATTTTAATTATTATTAATTACTATTTAATAAGTATTTAATTATTATTTAATTATAATTAAATTATTCTTTAATTATTATTTTATTATTATTTAATTTTCATTTAATAATTATTTCATTATTATTTTATTATTACTTTATTATTATTTTATTATTATTTTATTATTATTTTATTATTATTTTACTATTATTATTATTATAATTTTTTTTTTTTTACAATATTACTACTACTACTACCAATAATTATAATTATTATTATTTAGCATTGTGAGTACGGCGGATGTAAAAATTAGAATACCAATTTGCTTGCAAATAGCAGCCATCGCCGTTTTAAATGTATCGCAAGACAGTATGAATGTTTATAAATTGAACTCCGACATAAAATTCATAAAATTATATATACTTATAGCTATTTTGTCGTAGTTATTTTTTATTATATTAAATTAAGCCTCGTTCTGGGAAAACTGGTCTTAATGCATTTGCGTGGAGTTTCGTCCCATATTAGCCTGTGCAGTTCGCACAGGCTCGTCAGGGACGACAATTTCCGCTCTTTTGGTATTGTTTGTTCAAAAGAAGCCTCTTCTTAGCAAAAATCAAGTTAATGCAGACTGTGTTGTTCCTGATAAGCCTGTGCGGACTGCACGGCTGATCTGGGACGTCACTTTGCGCACTTGCATTAATATTAAAACATAACATAAGTCTCAGTATGTGCAGGATCTTTGTGCATTATGATATAACTTGTTACGACTAAACACCTTTCTACCGTCCCGGTTATTTTGCTGACAGGACCGGGGGTCGACCAGTGTATTCCGACCTGTGTATTGGCCTATCGCAGAGGCACATGACAGGGGTTCAAACAACACCTGAATATACGGGAACCCCTAAAAGGGTCACTTTTTGAGACCTTGTTATTACAAGACCATACCGTCTTTAATTTGAGAAGTTTTGAGTTAACCAATACAATTCGTTCTCTGTTTTTGCAATGATTTAAAATCACTATATCATACGTAATTTACACATACTTGTGAAATGTATGTAAATTTGTAATTAAATTGTATATTCTATGAATTATTATTTTCTCCTCTGAGTGACTCTATTTTGTTTAATATAGTCTGATTGCCATCTGTGTTCCCAGATAGGAAGTTTACTCGCGCCACTGTTGGTGAGTTAAATGTTGATGTGGTGAGCCTCTTTCTTGGCTTAATGCATGTGAGTAAAGTGTCAACCAGATAAGCCTGCGCAGTCCGTACATCCTAATCAGGGACGACACTTTCAGCTTGAATGATATTTTTCGTTTAAATGAGTCCCTTCTTAGAGAAAATCAAAGGCGGACGGTGTCGACACTGGGATGACACTTTAAGTACATGCATTAAGCCCCGTTTTCTCTGAACGAGGGTCGTATGTGCAGAGTGTCATTTTGATTATAACATTAACAGTTTCATATTAAACGTAAAAAAAATATAAAAAAATAATGCGTAATAGTAGTCTTGAAGCTATTTCAAATGGGAGTAATGTTAAAAATACGAAAAAAAGAGAATAACATGATTAATATATAAAACACACACTATCACGAAACAGTTGCCGTTTAATATTAAGCTTTCCCAGGAAAAATAGGCCATGGTTGATTGACTGATCGCAACCTAAAAGACAATTGTGATACTATTATAGTATTGGATGATTTTTTTTTCTTTCAGTGGTATACAATTTTATTCAGAGATAATTAAACACTGTTTAAATTTCGATCTTTCTTCATTTATATATAAACCATATGAAATTAATGTTCAATAGCATACCATCTTACTATTTCGCCCTTCTTGTACTTATTTTCTTATTTTATTTCATTAATATGCCTTATTGTCTTTTTGTAAGTACTATTGAAATCCGACTGTCGAATATAACACCTTACTATTTACTGCTGTTTACTCTCTCGGCCCATTCTTCGGCCATCGGGTGTTTATTGTATAACATAACATAACATATCTTTATTCTGGCATAAAATAGCAGAATGCATACTTATAGCCAACAATATAATTATAGCGTGAAAAGTGAAAGGAACATGAAATTATAATATTACAAACATTAATCTGAAAAGGATTAACATAGATGTTAGTGCCGTGCAAGCAAAATATGCATAGTTCATATTATATTTATTTACAACAATAACAACAAACATGTATTTCCATGTAGGTGACTTAGAACTTCCAACATTTTCACATTATGTATTCGTGTGTGAAATAATAGACTATAAACATTAATCTGAAAAGGATTAACAAAGATGTAAGATCCGTGCAAGCAGAATGTGCATAGTACATATTATACTTATTTACAGCCATAACAATAAACATGTATTTCCATGTACCGGTAGGTGACTTCGAACTTCAAACATTTTCATAGTATGTATTCTTGTGTGAAATAATATACGTATACAACTTTACATATTGGTTCAAAATAGACAATATTTATTGAGACAAAATGTTGCAGTATAAATATAAAATGAGTTACAAATATTATTATTAATAGTTATTTATACATATTTGTTCTCTCAATGCATGTTACTTCGCTGTTTCAAGATGGCGGTTGTTTTCTGTCAGATGTTGAATAACCCGCGTGAAATGTAACGCGAATTTTGATTGGTTGTTATTTTAAGCATAGCCCTGATTGGCTATAACATTTGTAGGAACAATTAAATCTTCTAAAGGAAGAATTCGAAATTCACAGGAAGAATTAAGATGACCCGGCTAAAAGGGTCAAAAGTCACGAATTCTTCATAAGGAACAATTAAATATTCCTAAGGAAGATTTATATCTTCCTTAGGAAGATTTATATCTTCCTTAGGAAGATTTCGTTGTTCCTAATGAAAATATCAATCTTCCTAAGGAAGATTTAATTCTTCCTTAGGAAGATTTATATATTCCTAAGGAAGAATTCGTGACTTTAGATCCTCATGGTATGTCATATGGGGGGGCTTTAGCCCCCTAGCCCCCCACCTAAATACGCCTCTGAAACTATCATCTGACACTAGATTATTTCTTATATAAACAATAATACCGCCTGAATTTCGTTTTGCTGTGCTTTTAATATCTTCTATTCAAAACGTAATGTTCGAAACCATCTACAAGTAAATTTGAAAAAGCATCTGTCCATGTTTCTGTAAATAAAATACAATCATTGTTATCGAATAATATCTTTACAAAATCCTATTTCAATTTGTCAGTCCTTTTGCTACATAATCCGTTAATGTTCATATAAGCGCATCGAACTTTGATCTTCTCCTCTCCGTCCTACTTCTTGACCTCCGGCTCACTCTGTTGCCCATCAATGTTCGTCTCGTTTCTATTTTTAGAAACTGGGAAATTCCCATGGTTAAACGCTGTCAAATTTCGACTATATGGACTAGCGGAGTAAGTCCGCCGAGATGTACGGTTTCTTGTACGGGATACATGCGAGCCACTACCTGTCACCACCTTAGCATATGTCTGATCATTTGAAAGCGTATTATTTTTAGAAATATTACACTGATTTTGCTCACTAACGACCGGCGACTGGGTGTTAATGCTACCGGACGCAGAGGTAGTATTGGGTATTAATAGTGCAAATGTATCTTTTAGCAGGGAAGGCATCGCTCCGAAATGACTCCCCTGTAAACATTCGGAGTTCACCACTTTGTCTGTCTGGTCCGTTCTATTTAATGAACCATCGCTCACTTGGACACTTTGCAAATTTAACAATTGCGCAAAACCCGTGTTTTCTACATTTGACACAACTGATAATCCTGGACTGTAGATCTAATTAGTGCTGGCTAACGGAGAGTCCATATCATGAATATATGTGTTATTTTGCTGAAATCCAGATTTAATGTTATAGTAATTTAGTCCGACATTATCAGTGACCGGAATTTGTTGTCCGATCATGAGCGGGGCGTATCCAGGTGGGAAACCAGGAGGGGGGTTTATAGTCAAAGTGTTCATTTCAGCGCGCTGTTCTGGTACGACATTCGTAGAAACCTGTTGTTGAGCATGCGTTTGTTGCACTTGTTCATTTTGATCAATCACATTTATATATGTCATTCTGTCGTAACCGACGTAAAAGTTCCAATTGGGGAATTCGTCCTGAATAAGCCGGCCATCTGCTATCAATTTGGCAGGGAAGACAATAGATACTTTTGACCTTGGATATTCGGCACGGTGTTTTCTTAACAATGGCCAGAGTCGAGATCTTGCACTTTGAACTACTTTTGGGTAGTCATAGTCAACTGAATAACCCGGATGGTCTTTCAACCGACTTACTTTGCTCATCACATAGCTGATATCTCCATAGTCTCTAAAATTTACGATTATCGGCCTCTTGTTGAAATTTTTACCTTGGACTCGCTTTCCTAGTCTGTGTGCACGTGCCATGTACACGTCTCTCGAATTTACGTCCAATTTTGATTCTAGAAAGTCAGCAATTACCGCGAAACAATCTTCCTCCCGGGTTTCCGTAATTCCTCTGAATATAAGATTGTTTCGTCTTGAACGAGCCTCCAGGTCTATCGACTTATACGCCACTGCTCTCAAGAGCTCTGTTTGTGAATTTGTCACATTTATTACCTGTCCAATTTTCTGATCTACCTGTGTTAGCGATTTTTGAAACTCTATAAGATTTCTGCTACAATTCGATTGCTCGTTTCTTATGTACCTAAGCTCATCAAACATGTGCAATAGTTTATTTTCAGGTGTACTATCAATAAAATCTTGCCTGCTTAGGTTAGCCATTTTTATAAATCCGTATGTCACGTGCACTCCCGCTCGATGAAAAAATTTGAAACTTTCACAATGGATAGTTTATATTAGTCCACATTTCACATGAAATCACATGCAATCCATAAATGCGATACCTTTAATTCACTCAACGTCTAATATACTGTCAATAATATACAGTTTCAGTGTACTTTATGTTCAATATCCACCTTTTAAAATTCTAAAATGTTCTCCGGCTATATTTTTACGTCCACACTGTCAGCCATTTTTAACATATATGACTAATCAGCGAAACAAGCAATTGGCAATTAACTTGGTGCATTTTTATGTCCCCGACTCTATACTGGGGGACATATTGTGTTTGCCCTGTCTGTTTGTTTGTTTTGTTCGTTCGTTGGTTTGTTTGCGTCAAACTTTAACATTTGCGATAACTTTTGCAATATTGAAATAGCAACTTCATATTTGGCATGCATGTGTATCTCATGGAGCTGCATATTTGCAGTGGTGAAAGGTCAAGGTCATACTTCAAGGTCAAAGGTCAAATATATGGGGGGACATCTTGTTCTCGTCTAGTTTGACGTTAACATATGGTGTCTGTATGTATATTAACTTGATGCAAATCAAACATAAATCAATACTATCCTTAGTAATATATCTTTAAGGCACTATGTGGTGTATGGCTATATGGTCTAAGGTCACAAAAAGCATTTAAAATATCATTTAATAATAAGTAACGAGTCCGATAAAATTTAAATCTTATCGCATCTTCTCGAGATAGCGCACTTTCTTCTACAATATATAACTACATGGTATAAGTTCACACTAGTTAGAAGATAAGAAAATTACCACGTCTTTTTAGCGAAGCATTCACAATCGTAAAGGTCATTTTAATAATCATGTGGACCCTGTTGGTACTAGTCGCTCAGGTAATTTGCGTGACGAGCGTGGCTCATGCGGACGATACTTCCTCTATGTCAGCATTGCTGGAGAGACTGCACGCATTGGAAGGAAGAGGTATGTGACAACTATCATAATGCCTTAGAATGGGGTTATACCAAATATCAAACGTATTTTAATGCATATAACAATTGCCAAATAAACTGCCTTGCTTCAGATGTTAATCTTAATGTACGTGTAAATGCGAATTGGCACCGTGTAAGTAAATAACAGCTTTTGTCATTTTCTATATGAAATGATATGATTGACCGGAGTACCCAGAAACAAATCAAAATGGTAGAAACACTGTTGCCGATAAAAGGAACTCAGTACAAGCAAGGTTATTATGATCGGTTTTGTATTGATTGCCAGCAATATCAATATGCATCCCATGAAAACACTTGTTGCGGCGGAAACAAATGATTATTATGAATGTTTATGAGGATTTAGTTGAATCTGTTTGTACAAGCTTTTTTTGGCATGAAGTATCGATATTACTGAAACAAGTGTCGACAACAGGAAAACTCGCGAACGGTACGCATAACTTAATTCCTATAGTTTCTTATTCGCTGCTTGCACAAGACGAACAATTACCTCAAGACAAACTTTTAAAGACCCATACTACATTTAGCGATCACAAATTTTCATATACATGTACCTACTTTGTCAATCTTTTTTAAGAGCGCGCTCACGAGACGGAGCTGGCGTTTCAGAGAAAGCGTCTAGTCGAGCTGGAATCCGCGCAAGCGCAGTCAAAGGCTCTTTCGACGCTGCTGGACCCGGCAGGTCAGAAAATAAACAAAATAAAATTATATTACTCCATTAATTACAGTGAAAAAATAATAACATAAACGCCCATTATATGACTACGATTGGCATCAATGGCGTGTATTTCGAAATACAAACAAACATACGGTTACATCGTCCAAATCAGACAAAGTTGACAGTTCAAATAAAGGTGAAGCTGGTCTACATAAGAATAAACAAAATTTAAATGTCCATTAAAATTGTATTTAACTTCATTCATTCCCTGTTAATAGAGCGTATCTTATTTGCTGGACACTGTTAAAAACTTGGCTATAAAATATATACACTAAATTGAAAAAGTCCAATTGCATTCATTTAAAGAAATCGTAAACAAGCATTCTATAAAAAGCTGAAAAAGCTTTATGTATTTGTTCAATCTTTGTAAGATTATTATTTGTTTCTTTTCCCTGCCACTCTGTGTTTATGCCGTTAAGCTAACAAACCGTCAACATCGAAAAAAACCCACATCTGTTATATTTTAGCAATTAAGAAACGCCTTATCTACGAAGACGAGACAGTCGCCTTCCACGCGACATTAGACGGTACACTTGAACACGGCCACGTGAGTCAACAAATACTCTTCAACAGCGTCAGCCTCAACATCGGCGGCGGATATGACGCGAATTCCGGGTCGTTCACGGCGCCAATGGGCGGTCTTTACATATTCTCTACGTCCGTGATGAGCCTCCAAGGGAAAGGGGCGGAAATGCACGCAATCATCATGAAAAACGGCGTGGAGGTCGCGGCGGCGTACGCGAATGGCATGGGTGGTAACATGGAGCAAGGGTCGGTGACCGCTACCGTTCGATTGGCAAAAGGTGACATGGTACATGTCGCTGTTGGTCGTCATGACGACACCGGGGTATGGGGCGACAAGCTGACAAGCTTTACCGGATGTTTGATTTTGCCAATGTGATATTATGAAATCGTGAATTTGCGACTCAAATTCATAATATCTTAATAAATAATAACCGAAAGTGTTATAGATCATGTAGACGTGAATTGTTGTAAATGAGTATTTTGTAATATTTGTCTTTATTACCGTTATTAATTACCAGTATAATAATACTAATTAGACACTTACAAAAAATGAGTGTATACCCTTTTAGCTTCTTTTTAATATTGTAGAGTTAAATTAATATTAACACGGGAGATATCGATGTTCTGTGACGTACGAATTATGTTTTATATCCACTTAGTGTGAACAGAAGAATATATTCATGAAGAGTGCCGACCTATGCAAGTTATGTTTTCTCCTCGTATTTGTACAATGAAATAAAATCGTAATAAAACAAAGCAAAATGTAGCGAAGCATTTAATTCAGAAATGACCATCAAACCACTTTAAATATATGGTGTGATTGTTACCATGTCGTTCTAGAGTGTTGAAGGGTTTTAGGCACACAATTTACGCGCAGATTTAATTATTAAATTGGTCGTTTTTTTCGCGCTGAATTTTTGTAGTTTTTGCGCCCTTCGAACCCGCAAATTCTAAATAACGACAAATTGTCGTGTTGGTGCGTATCAAACCCGCCAACAAGCATCACGTATACCCTCGTTTTGAGAAAACTGGGATTAAAGTCTGTGCATAAAAAACAACATCTTTTTGATCACAAAAGATCAAAGGAAAGGTCCTAGATCAGCCTGTGCAATCATGCTTATCAGGAACGATACTTTCAGTCCAAACTGGATTTCGCAAAAAGGATACCTCATTTAAACGAATAATTTTATAAAAGCGGAAAGTGTCGTCCCTAATAAGCCAGTGCGGACCGCACACGGTAATATTGGACGTTATTTTACGCAAATACATTAATCCAAGTTTTCCCAGAACAAAGCTCAACACATGACAGGCATCGACCGCCATAGTTTACAGTTACTATGTAAACGTTCAAGTTTTTTTGTGACATGCTTGATTTTACCAAACAATTCCCAGAACGCCATACATTTCGCGCAATTATTTTAAGAAAACACAAACGCATGGCTCATTATTTGAATGCTCCAACGTGTTGAATTAGAAATAATTATAGCTGCATGTGTTCATTAAAATGTGTTTTCGTTGATACTTTATTGCGAGTTTGCACGCCATTTCTGAAAATTTGAGTGTACTAATTATTTGCAGCAAAGCTGTCATAATACTAATGGCCTTCAAACTCAATGATATCTGATCAACGCATCAAGTTATCTCAAAATCATGTAGGCATACATCTGAGATTATTATTTTACAAGAAATATATAGCATGGAAGAATTTGCCCTATCATAGAAATTGCAATCCGTATTCCGATGTACATGTAGTTAAGAATATATTGTACCTATTCACTGTTGCATCATGCTGATGGAATAGCTAGCGTAGTTACAATAGAATTACTGTTGCGTAGCGAAGATGGAATAACTTACTCAGTAATGATATAATTAATGTTGCGTTGTGATGATGTAATCACTTTTGCGTGATGATTATGGTATCACTGTTGCTAACTGATGATGGAACCACTTTTACGTAATAATTGTCGAATCACTTTTACGATATGATTATGGAATCACCTTTGCCTATTGATGATTTAACATATTTTGCTTAGTGATGATTGATTTACTTTTGCGTAGTGAGGGTGGATTCATTTTTGCGTAGTGACGATTTAATAACTCTTGTGCAGTAATGATTGGGTCACTTTTACGTAATGATGAAAGAGTCACTTTTGTGTAATTATGATGGCGTCACTTTTGCGTAGTGATCATGGAGTCACTTTTGCGTAGTGATCATGGAATCACTTTTGTCTCATGATGATGGAATCACTTTTGCCATATGATGATGGAATCACTTTTGCGTGATGATGATGGAGTCACTTTTGCGTAGTGATCATGGAGTCACTTTTGCGAAGCTATGATGGAATCACTTTTGTCTGATGATGATGGAATCACTTTTGCGTGATGATGATGGAATCACTTTTAAGTGTTGATGATGGAGTCACTTTTGCGTAGTGATGATGGAGTCACTTTTGCGTAGTGATGATGGAATCACTTTTGTCTGATGATGATGGAATCACGGTTGCGTAGTGAAGATGGCATCACTTTTCCGTAGTGATGTTTGAATCACTTTTGCGTAGCGATGATAAAATTACTTATGCGTTATGACAGTGGAATCATTTTGCGTATTGAATACGGAATCAATTTTGCGAAGTGATGATATAATCATTTTTTGCGTAGTGGTGATGTAATTAACGTTAACTTACCGACAAAGTGCGGGGAATTTTCACTGCGATTTATTTTGTCTATAAAAGCAGGTGATATATTAAGCCGAAAAGGGCTATTCGCGACATACTTGTAAACATGCATATGCTAATTACTAACCGATATAAACATGTTTGATGATGTGGTCTCTGCCCTATGAAGATCAATGCAAAGCATTACGGTTTGAACCGAAAGATACAATAATAATAGCACTTATTTTATTGTGGGTACATACGTTCACCTTTCAGATAATACCAAAAACTTAAGTTTGCCTACGTACGTAAGTTGGGCCAAACATCACAGGAGCTGACATACATCTACACGATAACAATAACAACACCCATAACAACAGCAACAACATTAATTAGCTATTAAGCATACATTTACACACTTTATAGACCTACACACAGGTTTTCGTATGATAGTACGCTTACACTGATAAGGCAAAAATATATATCATTTATATAAATTCAAATCATTAATATATCATTTAACGTTTTAGTTCATTAAGTGACAGAGCTATAGTGTTTCCCCAATGCATGTATATTATTAGTTACAAAGCCTGTTTGATCATTTGATACTAAAGTTGATGTAATTTTCTAGTATGTATGTTGTTGACCCATTTGCTGATTTCCATACTGTTACCTATAGTTTCTTTGAGAAGTGTTAAGGTTTATTTTCTTCAGGAATGCACTCATATTTTTCCCCTTTTTGTGAATCAGAGAAATAGTCACTTATATAGGCACAGTTAATTTTTTTTAAACAATTGGTGAAAAACTAATTTCATACTACTAATTTACTTTTGGTTTTAAAGTATATCGATTCTGTCAGTAAATCAAAGTAGTGAAACTATGGTGGGGAGATTTTGCTCAAAGTTTGTGGTCTTAAAAACACTATACTAGTTGGCCTAAAATGTCATGAAATCTGACATCTGATGGCATTTTTAGGCATGGCTTCCTTTTATGATGATTGCAAATACATTTTTTTAAATTCTAGAGGGGATGTCACCCTTTTGTATGCTTGACGACCTTGTAATTAGGTCAAAAGGTCAATGGGTGCATTTTGCTGTAAAAATTAAGGTAACATTGCCAACATTGTGAAATATCAGATACTATTACTGAGTTACTTCTTAACTGACTTATATTTGATACTTGAAGGGTGATCTCATTTTTAAACTGGTTTTTGCTTTTCATAAGTAGGTCAAAGGTCATCAAGTGCACGTTTACAACCCGTATAGAACGTAAATTGCAGTGTGTGTTGAAACCAACCAAAGGTCCATGTATTATTTATTTGTAAGTAACTTTTCAATGAAAGATGGATACTTCGATGATGGAAAGAGTATTTCTCTGTTGTATCTTAAATGAATGTTCCTAACTTTGAAAATGAGGTTAACTTAATTAAAATTAAACAATTTTCATTTTTAGACTTTTAATACTTATTGCGTTTTATAAGATAACACTTTTTTATGATAAGAACAAAAATTATTTTTGCATTATCCTATCAATACAATTTCGAGACTTTAAACAACGAAAGTATAGTTGCAAGTTGACATGTGTGATTTACGTAAGTCTAAATATATATATTGTTTTATATGCATATTATGCTAAATACTTCTTTAAATAAAAGATTTCAGCTCGAATAGTATACTCTAATGAAGTTCTTAATACTGTACGTTCTATAATGTCATATTCATGCAAGATAAGTTATTTGTACTTCACCAAATTAGTATTAATTGTAATAGATATGAATAATTTAATACAGAAATTATTTTACCTAAAACAGTGATCTATTTAGTAATATATTTCAAAAAATTGAAGTACTATTTATAAAACAAAACAAATGTTCATCTTACTTCAATGCACTTTTATGACCTACTGTATCATCATGCTGAAGAAAATGCCGGTCTTGTGTGATAATTTATTTAACATACGTTACATAAATTCACAGTTTTGTTCAAAAACACGAATTATTCTGCCAGTATATGTATCTCCTTTTCTTTTATCGTTTACAACAATTATCTAGGGTTTAGACAGCCATTCGCTTCACATGCGCATTCAAACAAGCATCCTTGGTCAGATCGATAGCACTTACATCGTGCTGTTCTAAACTTTGTTTGACAGCCATATGATACTAACTGGACACAGGCTGCAGGGACATTTGGCTTCCTCATCCATACCGGTTTCAATGAATTTTCTGCAAGTTTCCATGCGCCAGTATCAAGAGGATCATCAGGCTGAAAATCCTTATCTGTGGCACTTAGCCATATCTTTACCTGATAATTTGCCCTTTTAATGTGAAAGTCAAGCGCATCATTTGTAGGGGGTAACAAATCCAAACTCTTCCTGGCTTTCCAAAATAACCGAAACCTACATGTGTCAATGTTTGGTGGGTGGTCCTGACAGCAGCCATACAGCACACACAGAAATTTAGAAACTGCTAGAGCATCACCATTTCTACCAACGCCCTCCAATGTATCAGGTTGTGCGATATACTTCACCCAGGCAGTTTTCTTACTCATTCCATTTAGAGCAGACTTGGTGTCGCATCATGTCAATGCGTGAAACCCCAACATGTTCCTTTGTCATTGTCACGTAGTTCTTCAGATATTTTGTGCACAGGATAACATTTTGTTTGTTTGCCTGTACCAGATATCATATATACCTCGGCGTCAGCTCCAAGGTGGTATATTAACAAGAGCAGAACGTCAGTGTCTCTACAATATACTTCTAAACGCTTGTAGCCTTTATCAATAGCGTCCCTTGAGTGCAATATCATCCGCGTATCTGCCTCCTCATGATTTACACATAGGTTTGTCGCATCAAAAGTTCTCGACTTTGAATCAATATCACCTGGAAATCTACCTCCTACAACTATAGTTGATCCTGCTGGAAAAATTTTCTTATTGTTTTAGCAATTCGTTTGAGAGAAATTCAGCCATGTCTGCTTTATTGTCATCGTGCGTGATATACTGTTCCCATATTTGCGGAAGAGAAACGTTTTGACCTGTTATGAGCTTCCTAGTACGCTCGACGCTTTCCTTTCCTCTTAACTCTCTTGCTTCTTTGATAGATTAACTTCTAAAGTATCGATCAAAAGTCACATCAACTCGGGTAGAGTTTGCGCTGAAATGCCCTAAAACAGATGTTACAAAAACAGTTGCATATTGTCGAAATGTTTGACAGTCCTTTGGCTTACCTAAACTCTGTATTAGCGCGTGTCCATCAATTATTGCACATGTTGCATCAGTCGTTGTCTGAACAACTTTAAGCACTTGGAGTATGTTTGATTTCTGTGTTTCATGCATTTTCCCACTAGCCTTTGCAAATGATAATGGCACATCATAAAGTTCATGTTATAGTACAGATGCTGTTTCTATGGTTCTCTCTGAATTAGCTGCGTTGTAAAGTCTCTGCATTATCTTTCTGTCAGCCTTTAAAATCTTTGTCACTTTCTGCTTTTCACTGACTGTCTCCTTATAGAGATATGCAAATGTTTTGGACTGTTCCTTTTAAATAGTAGCATAAAATTCAACATTCTGCTCTTTCAGCCTTTCCTCTGCAAATTCCTTGAGTAATGTTTTACCTCGACTTTCACAGGTTAATAAATCATCTCTGATATCATTAGATGCAACGTCCTTAGATGCTAATGGGAACAGTCTGTTCTCCTCTTCATGCACTTCGAATACATCATATGAACCGAAGAGCTGCATCATTTTCTCTTAAGAAACTCTCAAACGAGTTCCATCTGCTCTATTTTTGAATATTCAATTATCTTCGTCATCATCATGTTAATTGCACAATTTCATGTTACTATTGGAAACCTCAGATCTTACTGACCATGTCATACAAAACCTATCCCTTGCCTGGTCCTGTCTTTTTATTCCAATTATACCCCCTGTCGTTTTACACATTATGTTTATCCACTCAATAGCTTGGTTGACAGGTTTTCCGTTGAATGAGTTTTCCTTCAGCCTGACTACAAAGTGACCTTCAATAAACTCTTTGAACACTTCAGGTGCTGCATATTCTAATGATTTTTTGTCTGCTAGATATACCGGACCCCAACGGGCATAGTTTGTGTGGTCGTACACCATTAGCCACGGTAGCATCACGGACAAGGCTTCAATATTCAACAGCCAATAGCCAATTCTTTGCACGTTAATGAACTTCATCAGGATGTCCACCAAATGTAGTTAGGAATTCCCGAAAGAAAAGTTCTTCACTTTACTTTTCTCTTTGTCGAATCTATCTAGTAATTTACCTATCTTTTTCTCATTGACTGCTTAAAGAAGATTATAATTTGCTTCCCGAATATCATCTTGATTCAAGCGACTTTTCAATTCTAAAGCAACCTCTAACTCTCTTACTTCATGTTCAAGTTCTGGGATTTCTTCTTCCTTCGATTCTAACCACTGACGAAAATATCTTAACTTTAACCCCCAAGTCGCCTCATATGCAAGCATATGGCCCGTAACCGCACGATAATATGCCTTTCCGTACATAACCTGAGTAAATGCAACTGCTTCAACAAATACGTCCTCCAATTCTGAACATTCCATATGTTGACCGATCGCGCGAAGGAAATTGAAGCATAAATGAAGTCCTCCCATCATGAAAATAACATTCTTTTAACGTTTTTTATTTGCCCATAATATTTATTTGCCTTTGCTGTATAATGGCTGGTCAGCAGTTATAACAGTGTATTTCTGTCCAACACGCCTCCTTATTCCTTATACACAAATGAGTTTCGGTCTTTTTTAAGCGTTCGTTGTACTTCATTAAACATATAATGGATCCTTTTATTATTTCTTTTTACTATATAAATATGTTTATAGAGTTAACAAAATTTAGCAAAATCTATTCCATTGTTTAAAAAAATACTTTTTGAACATAATATTTTAGTCTGTTGATTTTCAATGCCAGTTGTCATGTTTATTTTGGCAGAAAAGTGCACTAAATGACCTTTTGACCTATAAAAGTGAACAATAGAATAGATATAATTTTAATTAGATCCAGGCAGGTTCATTTTCAGACAATATTACTTCCTTAAACTTTTCAATTTTGGTAATAAATCACAATGAGATGTATTTCATCTCCTAAACAACTGAAAACTGTACCCATTGAACTTTGACCTAATTAAAAGGATGTCAAGCACCTAGGAAGGTGACATCCCCTCTATATTTTCAGAAGAGGGTATGTAGATACCAAAAAATATGTGACATAACCATATTGTTTATTCTTATGATAGAAATTTAAGTACAGATAGATTTAATAACAGGGAAATATTTTAATAATATGTTTCAGTAATTAATTAGTAACTGTTATAATTACTGATATGTAAGAAAATGTTCAAAGGTTTTACATCAATATTTCTATCTTATACGTAAACAGAAGTTAGAAGTTATAAGTGATCAAACTATTTGAGAGTTCATCTTGTAAAGTAACTGTATGTTGTGGGTATTTAAGAATTAACATAACAGATGTCTTCGGATGGGGTATGTAATGAAGTTTGAAAAATTGATCATGGAAGTATGGTTTTATTTCTCCAATGTAATTCAATTATCGGGAACATATGTTGATTTGTCTTAAGTCCTTGATTAACAATTCGGCTCGTACATAACAAGCCCCAATTCAGATATGGTATATAATGAAATTTAAATAATTGAAATATCCAATTTCCCAATGTACATAACAAATGCAAGTTTGGATTGAGTGTGTATCTTATGGGTATCGGGGTTTACGTAATTGATTAAAGGAGTGTTAGGTTTCACACTACTAATGTGGTTTGTCCATAAGAGAACACTTGATTATATGATCAAGTATGCTTAATGAAATGAGGTTTCCTGTTCCCAAAGTGATAATTGTGTATTGCACTTTTCTGCTGTGACAGATGCATGAGCATCCATCCAATCAATAAGGGTTATTCGAAGTGGTGGGTTTAGAAAATCGGGGGAAAAGTACAGTCAACCAATCAAGAATGGGATAGGAAATATCTAAATTTTATGTTTATGTACCTTGGAATAAAATGCTGTGTTATTGTGGTAAGACGGAAATTCTGCGGTTAGATTTGGCCATGTTGGCCGCCGCGCTGTAAAATTGTATTTCACGAACAATAGTAAGCGTTGTGTAAGAAATTATTTAACAGAAATAAATCTCGATGAAAACAGAAATGAACTTTGGTTGTTACTGTGTGTTCGCCACGAACGATACATAATTACGTGACAAACATTAATAGAAGCCATGCCTAAAAAATGCCAACCAACTTTTTTCCAGGCACATTTCTCAGATTTTTAGGTTAACTATACACCGTGATGCCAACCAATCACCTTTGTTGAATAAAACAGATGGAATTAAGGAAGGGGGACATGATACATAATATATGATTTAGCTATTGGGGTTAAATGTAAATGCTGCTTTTTAAAACAATTCATTGTCGTAAAGCCAATTCATAACTGCGAAACGTTTGTGAATACAATGTTGATTATTATCATTTGAACTGGTGACTTAGTGTTATATGTTTCTGAGATTTCGTGAAGACAAACGTTGTCATACGATTTCTATACATCATGTAGATTCAAGTATTATTCATAAATATATATTCAATTAATTGTTTTGCTGGGCTTTAAGTCACGCCGACACAGTGTAGGTCATATAGCGACTTTATGGGAACAAAATAAATGTTTATAATGTTCTACTGTTAGGACGGACATATACGAGATTGTTTTGATTACTTGGAAAACATTAACGCACATTAATTAGCTGCTGTGAAAGTGACAACCACAACATGTATTTCGTGTGTAAGGAAAAAGTTCAAAACTTGCATGAAAAGCATGGCGAATTGTGATATAAAAACTGTGTAGCGCACAGAACATTGAGATGTTTACTTTGACAGTAAAAATGTAGCGCGTGGAAATTAAATGTTGTCGCCCAATTCGCGAAAGCAGTTGATTTTTTAAAACGAAAGAACATAAATGCGCTGTATCGGTTAAGTGTAGATAGTTCAGTATTGAATCGATATTTCGTCGCTGTATACACCTTCCATGAGGACTGCGTGTTACTCGGGTGCTAATGCCACAGTGAAAAGACGTTGCCATGGATTGAACGCGCTCATCGGAGCTTTTTTGTTTGCGAATGCAGAATCTGGATGCATAGTGGTTAAATGCAGTAACGGACTACATTCTTCGGTATACGTATATTATGTTACCTATGGGGTGAATTGCAGAAGGCGATCGCCCCAAAAAAATAAAGAAAATGAGGCATTGTGAGATATTTGCAATAGAGTTCACTCAGTGTCAACAAGATTAACATAACGGATTGGTTTATTAAAACAGGTCGTGAAGACGGAAAGTATGTGAATGAACCTGTGTGGGTTCTGACCCGTCCTTACCTTCTTTACAGGTGAAGTTAGTTTCTATCATATAGACAATTGTATTGCATGTCTTAAATAAATTACGAAAGTTTCATAGTTAATTTGTTCAGAGGACGAGGATCCATTATATTGTCACGAATCTCTTATCATCTGAAACAAGGCTTTAACACATGCGTTTTCTACTAAACAATGGGGATTTATATGGTCAGTCAATATTGTCCGATGTCAATCTTCTTCGAAAACTGCAAATGATTACACCTACAACATAAAAGCATCGTTGAGACAACATTTATCACCGATATGTTGATAACAATAAAGACTTCAAGTTGAACAATAAATAATTTAAATAGATACAAACGACGGCATAATTCTACACGTATTTATAAAAAGCCACATAGCATGTTAAAGAAATGCACGTTTTCAATTGTTTTTTAAGCTTAACTAGTCATATAATAGCAAGTTAACTGTATTCTTTGAAAATCCGATGACAGGGTGTGGCATGAATGCTTTTTTTTACAAAAAATGTACAACCTACAGGCATTCAAAGCATTAAAAAACTATTGTTTATCAAATTTCCCATTTGATTTCGTAGTGCAGTTTGACAAATAATATACTAAGAAGCACGTTTATCTTAACCCGAGCATAACCACGACACCTACGCCGATAAATGGGTGAGTGCTTGTTTACCCATGAAATGGGCTAAAGAACGTCTCAATAAGCCTAAGGCTTTCGATGTATTCGACCTATAAAAAGTGGTTTAAACTAAGTAGGAAAGTAGTTTTCTGTAAACTATTCGATGTACAGTCGAACTAAAGCACAAGAGCGAACTTCTTTATCAAAGTTTAAGTATATTTTCTAAACAAGGGCAACACAATTGTCCATGTCGCTAGCATGCAACAGTTTAATGAAAAAATAAAATATTAAAAAAATAAATAAATTATGTATAGCTATGTTCAATACAAAATATTTATTTATCATACCGCTACATTGATATTTGCCTGATATAACGCTGCCTGATATATCGTTGTATATTAGTTCAATAGGAAGCTGTTATATTGATCAGTCAATGTTTGGGGGTAGTGCATATTATTCGGAATAAACTATAAAGTTATCTTTTATGTTAAAATAGAATCAGATTCAACACGACAAGTAATTTGATACCAAGATGTTATATGTTTTATACACAAAAAGCAACATAAACAGCAAACAAATTTTTTACAAATATTATGCGCAAGTACTCAATGACGTCATTATTACCACATCAAACGTCAAAAATCATAATCATTCGCGCAAAAATGCAGCGTCGTAGCGCGTATTTCTCACTATTTCTTACAAAATGGGGTACGTAGAGGTATGATAAACAGAAAAACTGATTTCTGCCTGGTCGTTTTGTAATATATGAGGCTCGGCACGAATAAAATAACGTCTCGCCAAGCCTCGTTATTAATTTTATTCTAAGCCTCGCCTGATATATTACAAAACTATCAGACAGTAATCTGTAATTATCTATAACTCTGTCTTATACATCGGTACATAAGAAGTTTCAGTTTTTAATTTACAGATAAGATTGTATGTACTACATTATATTAGTGAATATCTCTATAGTATACCAAGCTGACTCACGTTCTGTCGAGAGTTTTGAGAAATTTACAACAAAATCCACGCTGTGGCTAAATGCAACAACACAATTTCATTAGTGTCGACAAGAAATACAATCACAAAAGGAACATTCTTGCTTATTATGACCCTAAATCGACTTTTCTCGGTAATTTGTCTTCTATAATGATCACCTTATTCTCTTTATTAGAACGGACTGCATTTGTATTTCTATCCATCACGCATACCTTTTGTCATCATAAATTGTCACAATTGATTCTACAACACTTAAAATGCATGTTTTGTCTAAACCTCTTAGAATGGTAGCTCAGAAATCAAAAGTTTTGTGATATTTTCTTACTACTGCGCTGTTGTTTCATTGTCTTTTTTAAAATGCGTTTCTTAGTTTCCTTGTATGTTCTCCTATCAAGGTCTTGATTCTGCTTTTTATTAATACATATCATAATAATATCATTTGTCAAATTTAAAAAATGTAGATATTAATGAAGAGCGGATTCAATAATCGCTTAACAAAAAATCCTTCCGAGTCTTATAACAGGGGTTAATACTCGCCGTGTACGCACTTGACCTCTTTTAGCATATTTTAAGTGTAAACCACGTGACATGAAACACACGCTTGTTTCTTTAGTTCTTCGTAAGTGTGGAAATAACTCAAAGCTTTAGAAGGTCAAATCAACTATAAGGTAAAGCACATGCAACAGCAATGCACTGGAATGGGTCAATTATTTGTAAACGAAATAGATTATACATATGATGTTTAAGCGAATGACAAAATTGGATTTCATAACTAATTCGAATAGTTACTACTTGCACTGCATAAGACAACTTTATCTTGACAGATTTCTGCCAGTTGTTCAACGGCTGTCTTTGTAAATCCTGCATTTAAATACGTGTAACTCCATTCTTACGGTTCGATAAAGGAAAATGTGCGCTCCAGTTCTTTATAAAATATATAAAAACATTACAATATATACTTGGTCTCGATTGGTCATTGTCGGCTTGGGTACTAGTAACTACTTACATGAACCCCGGGTACTCTAAAGTATACTTACTTGTTACCCGGGTACGGTAAATATACTTAAACGTACCCGGTCGATATTAGACTGTACCCGAGTTGTTTTCCCGCCCGAAAAACGCCCTACCGATTAGCGTAGAACGATATTGTTTATCTTAAACAAACTTCTCTTAAAAAACAAAACTGCATCGACATGCATTTTGAGTATGAGTTCCGATAATATAGATTTAACAGAAAATTTACATAAATGTGAACATACAGTAATTAATAAAAAATATAGCCGACAACGACCGATTTAGCGTTAAAATTCCCGGGTACATTTTAGTATGTTTACCGTACCCGGGGTACATGTAAGTATACTTAAGAGTACCCGGGGTACATGTAAGTAGTACCCGAACCGAAAATGACCAATCGAGCTATACTTAGCCGGTTAGGTACAATTAAGTACCCGAACTTTACACATACCTTATGGTATTAACACACGCCTGTCAATGTACAATCACATAGATTGGGTGACATATTCAGTTAGGAGTCTGTGTATATTTTTAATAAAGGTTTAAATTCAATTCATATAAAAGCGATCGCACACTATCAATGTACCCATACATTAAGTACACTGGTTTATATGTTGATATAAATGAATTCAGAAAATATCATGGACTGGTCACTGGTTCCGATGCCAAGTAGCAAGATTAACATCGGCATTAACGAATATGACCTTGGTCACTTGACGAAACCTATATACTTTTTTCATGTTTTAATACTTAACATAATGCTTAGTTATTGTGCTTATATTGTTTAAATTGTTTTCAAATATTGACTGATATTAACGCCTACTAACTTGATAAAAACACATGTAATGCACCTTTGTATTTGATCTGATATCACGGTAGAGGTATAAAGACCTCTATAGTTTGGACATGTCGTGACGCATGAACTGTTTTTACCAATACAATTATACTATCTGGAAACAGTAAAATATTAATAAGGTAAAATAATCTAATAAGGAAAGAATATATACAATCGCCATACAAAATTAAATGCTACTGCCCTAGCGTTGTGTCATAAATAAGGTTAGACTAAGAATACATAAAAAGAATGTGGCTTTTTAGCTGTTTGCTTATTCGTTCCGAGCATGATATATATGATATATGCTACAACGATTGGTCAGTGGACACTTTTTCTGTTAAATTAAATTATACCTCAAAGCTCCCTATTTTAAAGAAATGATGAAATATAATATGCATTTTCTGCGGCAATGAATATAATTTATTACGTTTCTGGTGGCACTTATGACGCCATGAGCACAACTATGTTTTACTTATTTTTGTTGCTTTTAGTATTTAATGAAAAATATTTTGATATCAACTCGGTTGTGTTGTTTAAGCTGAGTTATTTATTTATACAGTTATTGAAAACGTCTTAGTGTTATGGCGCACCTCCTTGACTGATATAAATGCCCACTTATCTGATTAAAAAAAGATGTCTTTCACCTTGGCATATAGCTTGATATCAATGTAGAGAAATAATTAATTAATTTGTAGTTTCAATCTCATAGACTTTTCGTTATCTGTAGAAAAACTCAATTTTGTCAAACGCAAGTCATTAAAAATGTGATAATCATCAGCCAGTGTAATCAAACATTGTTGTAAGTGGTATAAGAAGAAAAATACTATATAATTACTTTATTTTAAAATATATAACTTAACAACCTTAACAAAACTACTTTAACCAATATGCACCTTCCCAGCCAGCAATTGTAAAGTATTTAGAGGAAATGTGTTATACTTGTATCGGTTCACCAAACGTAATTGTGTTAAATGTATAGCATGTAATGCAATAATGATTTGGAAATACAAGTGCAATTTATTTTCGTGATAATCTCTTCACTATTTGTGGGTATATTCGGCATTTTTATAGTATTTTATATTCACTGTTTTGTCTGACTATAATATTTAGATACATATTTCTTTTTGTTGGAAAAATGTGAAAGAGAATGACAGGGTACTGTGAATGTCATATGCAAGTGCGATTGCGCAACGCGAGTATTAAATTAACAAACAACGACGATCGAAACGTGCCCATGCATGAAAACGTGTAATTAAATATTTTTTGGATCCCGTATCGATCGCGTCAGTCGTTATGACTCAGCAAATGTGATTTTTATTTTACACCTACACACTCGACTATCATCTCCTGAAGTTAGTAGACATATGTTAAGGAACACCAACGTTTTGATTCGTTTATGTATCTTAGCCGTTAACCATTTCATTATGAAAACATATTTACATACATATTTACACAATATGTGATGTTCCTGTAACAAAGCGTCAAGCCGGTAATAGCAAACAATATTCACTCAAGACATTTTTAACCACGAGATTTCACGCGTTAGAAGAACACCCACACCATTTATGTATAATTGTGACAGTGGTAGGGAATATGGGTATTATGGTTCGAAAATTACATTTTGAGGTTTTAACATATTTTATTTCCACTATCTTTTTGAAACAAATTGAAAAACAAATTAGGTTGTTGTCATTGTTAGTTTTCGAGATATTGACCTTAACGCAATACCACTGTTTAGTGCAAAATTACTAATTTTCCGCAAATATGCTGCAAAACATTAATATAAGACAAACACTAGTAAATAAACAAATGCAGCAATAGTATGCTATTTTATTCCATAAGTGCATTGTATACTTATTTTGACACATACAAACATGTTATTTGTGTCATCTGACAACATTTTAAAATATAGTTTCCAAGGTAACATAATTTGGAATTTGATTTTTTTCCAAAGAATACATTTTCTGTCGTTATTTCATGTACTATACAAACATTAAAATTTCAAATGAAAATTGTATACTTGTTTTAATATTCATATTTCAGATGTACCTTCTGAAACTATCAGTAAAGCAATGATAATAATAATACAGCTTTTTTGTGTGTAGTCAGTAATGCATATTTTCAATTTTCACATAAAAGCCTGAACAAATTATGCAATCCGAAATATAATGGATTTCTCTGCGTGAAGTCAATTCATTATATTAAAACTATAGAAGATTATATATGTTTACTCATATTAACTTTTACATGTCCTTAACCTGTATATTTTCAAATAAGAGATCATTGGTAGGCAAATGATATGGGTAACAAAAATGTATAACTTTATATGGGGCAGCAATAAAACTTTAATTGTCTGACTCTCACAAGTGGCATCCTGCCAGGTAATGGTGCATTCCTGCAGGCTTATTGTTAAATAACCTTGACCACAGGGATAATGTCTTTTTCATTAAATGGTATATTGTTATGTTTTTAATGAATGGTACATGTACAAGTAGCATTTGCTTGCAATTTGTTTTAACGATTACATACTTGAAAAAAAAATGCTTAACAAAACTGTTTTCTAATATCATAATTAAGAATTTTAGACTTGGTCTTCGTCGTTGTTTACAGAGTCTGATATTGTAAGGTTGACAAGTGTTGCTATGTCTATTTTACAACCAGGTATAAATGTTGATTGCTTTATTATTATAAAATTAATTTCAATAATGTAAGTGATGTAAACATCTTCACTGCAAGGGTTTAAGTACACATGCCGACAGCCACATGCCTTTTCAAAGAATTCTTCAAGTTGTTTTTTGTTACCGGTGACTTGAGCACATGTTGAGAATAACATGTGATGGAATAAGTCTCAACATGTTAAAGGAACTTTGAAGGAACTAAATAATGACCAGAATATTCCGACTCATCGCCTACATCACTTTTTCAACATGTTCATTACTATCTAAATATTCATGTATGGTTTTGATTGGATTATTATTATTATAGTTTAATTGTAACTTGTTAATGTTACACAGAATTTTGACTATCAATGAATCGAATGGATTCAACCTCATGAATTACATCTTTATAAATATTATATTGAATACTTACACAAGAAATTTTGGTTCTTTTTTTTTGTAATATATGTTTTCTCTTATTTAATTTACTACCAGCTGCACAATGCTGATGATTTGTAAACAAAGACATATGAACTTAAATTTAAAATGTCAGAATTTCGCTTCCGAGTTATTTATAATAAAGTTCTCTAACAAATTAAGACAATACAGAAACGCGAAAGCTGCTGTAAAATCCACACTTACCTTTCTTGTGATGTATCCTTCCATTTATCAACCATGAATTGAACGTATTATTAACACTAAGCCATTTATTTCGTTAAAAGACTACTCAGCTGTGTACCGCGCCATTTTGCAAACCGACAAAATGTTTTGAGGGTCCTTTGTCGATTTGTCGAAATCGCTGTCAGAGTTGATAAGTAAAATAAAAATTCTGCTGAAAACTATTGCTTGTGCACGTGTTGTCTTATAATTACTTATTCAAAGAAGTAAAAAGTTGTTTTCATTGGAATCGCAGCTTTAAAAAGCGTGTTATCGGCCCAAATCAAATTGACTTTTTTTTTAATCACGTCTTTCTTAACAACGTCATTTGCGCAACAATACCCAAAAATCACTGCGAACGTCACATTTATGTGCATAATATCGGAAAGCATGTGTACAATATATGATAATTGCGTGATGGCTAAGTGGTTGTTTCCGCGCAGCATTTCATATCCTTTAAAAATTAAAGTGATATAGCACACTTTTTAGTGAAAACAACAACCACAGAAAAGATATCAATCCAGTTATGAATATGTGTACGTGATGATTGTCCAGCATCATTTGTCATAGTGGTAGTACTTGACATCATTATAATCATATGACGATGAGGTACATTATTTGAACGTTTGTTATAAAAGCACAAAATAATTGTTGCCGAATAATGCAAAAGGGATATATACGCCAAACAAAATCAATGAAATAAAAGAACGTCAATGACTTGGTTGGCTGAAATATATTTGTGCATGCAGGAACATGTTGGAAGACTGTTAGAACGCAGATCAGTGTCTGTATGAAAAGTGCGATGAGCAAAAGTCCTAAAAATTGATATCATTCAACAGTGTGTTCAAGGGGTCATATTTGTAAATGGTATCATTTTCGCCAGGGAATTATACACTAGGATGTCGGTAAAATGCGTCGTTTAGAAAACATTTCCCGTGATACAGACGAAATTCCCCGTTTTATAGATTGTGCCGTTGTATATATCATAGAGTTCGTTATCTGATTGCAATACGTTATACAAATGCCATATCTGGAAGATTTTCTTGAAATAATTATAACTATTATCCGAATTTAAATTACCCGCGAGGATTTATTAATATGTTTCGGCAACTGTTAAACATTCAACTCATTTTGCGAATAGGTAATTTACTTTGTGGATTGTATAAGAAGAACTTTATATAATTTGTTTGAAATCATTGTATTCTGGTCATGTGTATTCTTGAAAGTTTAAACAAATATTTACTTTAAAACTTATGTACTCTTTTGAAAAAAATAATTTCCCGCTGATATCCGTATAAACAAATATATTGTTTATATCACGCTTGAGGCAGTTAGTACAACAAACTGTCCACTGATGCGATGTGTGACGCCATATTTGCATTGTCGCGGTAAGGAGGTCAACAGACTGTAAGTCATTTAATTACAGTTTATATATAATATCTAAAAAGGAGCGTCAACATGAACAGTTTAACAGGCTAACTACACCTCTGTCATAAAACGTCTCCTCTAGACAACGGATGCACCTAAGAATTTCTGATAAATAACAAGAACACATTCTGACGTTTTTACAGCACCTAGAGTCGAATTTAAATACCGCGGGAATAGCGATTCTGCGAGAATACAGATGTCGACTTAACCAGGACACACATAGTACTAATCTGACGTATAATCATTATGTAATGAACATGATCTTCGCATTAAATGCCGTGATTTGTCTTAGTTGGTCAAACACTTGCATAAACATATAAATTAACTACACTTCACAATCTAATTCTACCATTCGCTCGGTGATTTGTCGCCGTTGTATCATCGCTCGACATCACAGAAGCGGTCGCGTTTAGATGAACTTTTAGTTTAATCGCTGGTGTCTATTTGTAAACTACGGAATACCGTTTGAGCCATCGTGGTAACACATTTAAATCCAGAGGGCGACAATGCGATAGTGCAATAGTTCGATGGCGACATTGCGGTAGTAAGAGGGCGACAATTCGATAGTACGATGGCGACAATGCGACAATACGATGGCGACAGTGCGACAACGCGATAGTACGATGGCGACAATGCGATAGTACGATGACGACAGTGCGACAATACGATGGCGACAGTGCGATAGTACGATGGCGATAGTGCGACAATACGATGGTGACAGTGCGACAATTTGATGACGACAGTGCGACAATACGATGGCGACAGTGCGATAGTACGATGGCGACAATGCGATAGTGCGTTAAGACGATGACGACAGTGCGACAATACGATGGCGACAGTGCGATAGTAAAATGGCGACAATGCGATAATACGATGACGACAGAACGATAACGCGCTGGTACGATGGCGACAATGCGATGATTCGATGGCGACAGTACGATATAACTATCGCATTGTCGCCATCGTACTATCGCACTGTCGCCATCATATTGTCGCATTGTCGCCACCGTACTATCGCGTTGTCGCAATCGTATTATCGCATTGTCGCCATCGTACTATCGCATTGTCGCCATAGTACTATTGCATTGTCGCCATCGTACTATCGCATTGTCGCCCTCTGGATTTTTATGTGTAACCACGATGGGTCTAACGGTATTCCGTAGTAAACCAATATCTCGTTATATATAGACGTTTGGCTCTGACATTGCCAAGTTTAACAGACACAGATATTCTGCGATCGACTTGGACAATTTAAATGCTAAATGTCTTATACCAAGTGCTGAAGTACGCACACAATTTTTGCACGTTATTACTATCATGTTTAATATATCAATACAACATTTGAAAAAATACAATTCGTGCAACAGTTGATCTATAAATAGTCTCAGTTTACGTTCGACGTTGATGTTACAAACATAATAAATGATAGCATCCAGAAGTTTTATGATGCACAAACGTGAAAAGAAGTATAGACACCAACCTTTGTCCCTCTCCGATTTCATTGTCCGACATCATTTACATAAAGTTAAATTACTAACTTAAAGTGATATTATGGGCATTTTCACTGTTGAATTGAGCTGAAAAGAAATAACATATTAAAATAGTTAGTTAAAATGTGGTAACTGACTAATTATCTACAACTCATCTTGCTACCAGTTGTTTATAAAAACAATAAATTATATTCAATATTTTACTTGACTCACTCAGTAATCTAAGCCAAAATGATCCGTAAAACAAAATTGTGTCTTTGTGTCGTATGAACGAATCTGCATGAAAACTACATTTAGACTCGCATCGTACATCGAATCATTTCTGTCGTCAGATGTCAAAACGAAAGTACGGTTGATATTCAAATGCATTATTTTTCTATTTCCGGGATATTGTTGTAGTATGTTTATGCTGCATTAACAAAAATAAGTGTTTATGAAGTGAAAACACTAACAATAAACAAGGGTTGCGATAGACACCTATCACTTTAAAGTTATGCATTGATTTGTAACCGTATAGTCATAACATGTTTAAAAATACGTAAGGGTTCATTTGCCAAGACCATTTTTTTATTACTTTATAACTGTACTGTATGCATACATATGTGAGTCTTGAAATGTAAAGATATCGATCTCATAAGATTAAACCATCATTCAATTAGTAGTTTTCGGAAGGGTATGTCCTTCCAACAATTTCGTTAAATGTAATTGTCTAACACGCAGTTTCCGCTACTTAAGCAAGTGATTAAAATAGCAGTTTCACAGTTTCCTCATTCAAGGTCAGGTATGTTCTGAAAATAAATGGAATTTAAGGAAGAGGTTTTTATTGAAATTTGATCGTTAAAGAAATTTAAGACAACAAAAGAGTTTTTTTTTGGAGCATCCAGTTCTATGTTCTTGTGCTTGAAGAATGACACAGTATCTAGAGGCATTATAATTTCAGTCAAATAATTTCAATATTGTATCGAGTTTACTCAAACTTTCATTTTCAATAGAACCAAATCTTGACATCAGTCTTTCAAGGAAAAATAAATTCTATCTGACCAACATGGCATCTACACGGTACATCCCGGACCTGCACGATAACAAAACTAACTCGGCATCCACGCGGCCGGTCGGGAAATAATTTGTGTAAAATCAGGTTTATTTTCACGGATTCCATCATACTGCAATCAAATCTCGAAGGTGTAACCCCATATACATATCTAAACCGTCAAAATGCCACCTAAAATTAAGCGTATTTTCAAAGTGGCCTTCCAGTTCCTGAAAGATCGTCACGGGCAACATCCGTTACCGATGAAGAACGGTAGCGACAAGGAAAAACATTCTCGCGGTCCAGATAAAGATTTCCATTTCATTTATAAATAGATCAACAAAGTACCAACCACAGAAACTGACGCCTACAAAAAAATGTCCGCCTGCCTTTCAGAGAAAAAGGAGGTCATCATGGCCGATTGGCTCAATGAGAACCCTATGTTAAATAAGAAATGCATTACTGCTTAATTCAACTCAAATACATTTGTGGTCGGCGTCGACCAAGGCCATAAGGATTATAAAATGGTAATTGTTGAAGTACACGGAGCAACCACACTGAGGACAATCTACAGCGCTGTGCTTCCCGTCGAATACAACAACACGGTCATGCACCTGCTATAGGTCGCCGAACTGCTTGACGATGCTCTTCTACCCATCTTGCGTTGAGGACAGGGCATTGGTTCCTATGCAAATTCTACAAGTGCGCATCGCAGACCTGAAGGATGATCTTGGAGATCGGGCTTTGTGCGACCCGAAAGCCATACATCAGAATGTGTTAACTGTCCCCGATAATAGGTACCGCATTGTTTTTGCAAACCTGTTTCCAGCTGTCAGATGCTTACTGCCCAAGATCTGTTGGTATTCCTGATAGCCCATGTGCAGGATATTAAGGAAGCGTTTTCCGTTTTTTTTTGGTCATGAGTTCGCTCATCAGACGCATGTTATCAACGAGGCTTGGTCAACTGGCGAGCCATTGTCTGACCCAGATTGTCCTCCTTTTCATTCAATTCACTGGTTTAGATAAATATTTTTCGCGCATTTTGTATTTATCTCTCTTAGCTCCGCTTTAGCAATCAGGATACTGTTTTCAACCTGAGCTCTTTGCAGTAGATGCTGGCATCTCATCAGCATCGGCTTGTCCTCAGATGCCATCTCATCGACCATGTTGCATCGTCGGTAGCACAGGAAATAGCCGAATAAAGGACGCACACGGACAACCAAGGCTAACGAACGGTTGTCTCAGGACCCTATACATCTGTCCCCGGTCACCACACGGTATCTACACGGACCATCCCGGATGGTGCTATCATCCCGGATGAACTTCCAAAAACTTCCGTTTTTGCCTGCCGGCGCGCCAAGGACATTGCCGGACGTTCCAGGACATACACGGATCGACACGGAGCTACACGGCGGCTGAACGGTGCACATGCTGGATCATCCCGGATATGAACCATGTTGATCCGACATCTGTTTGGAACTGGGATGTAAGAATTTTAGCAATACTCCACCAATTATTTAACGTTTATAACATACCTCGTACTGGTGGACGTCTGCGGCCCCATAACTACTGTATCATTGGCCCAAATAAAATGGCAGCCTCGGGCATATTACGTAACAATCGACGATTTTAGAGATTTCTTCTGAAAGTAATAATGCTTTTTTATAACTTAAAACTCCCGTGAATATTGTGGCCAAGGCTTCTTCTATGTTCATGCAAGCGACAAAAGACAGGAGCTCCATTGTAACAAGGGTCCCTTTAATTGGTACTATACTTGAACTGAATGTCGCTTAATTGGTGTATTTCATGTATATTCCTTGTTCGGTGTAACTGAATACATAATATCTGTCTTCATGAAGAAATGCATAAATGGGCATCATATGTCATCGTCAAATTAGACGAGAAAAATGCACCAAGTTATTGCCCATGGCTGGGTTCACTAATTAGTTATGTCTATGGTAAGCACATGCAGCACTGTTAATTTGTGTATATTTTCATGTTTAATGACATGTGAACTTTCATATATGCAGTTAAACAAACGTGGTCTCGCTTAATTATTGGCATATATATGCACAAGATATGTAAGTCACACATAAAGCCATCCCGTATCAGGTAATTCAACTCATGTTAAAGTCAATCATCCAGACAGCCGTAACCCAATTTATTTGTCCATTATGGTATAAATTGGCATCTGCGTTGTATGAACAGGAGAGCTTAGTTTGACAATCGAGTAGAGTAGTCACGCTTTCTTGACGTGGTGGCCATGTTGGCCACCGCGCTGTAAAATTGTACTTCATGAACATTAGAAGCGTTGTGTTAGAAATTATTTAACAGAAATAAATCTCGATGAAAACATAAAGGAACTTTGGTTATTACTGTGTGATATCAACGAACAATGTGTAATTACGTGACATGAATACCAAAAAGAAAGCACGATAAACATGCTTCAAAACTTACGCGCGCGCTAAAAGTTTGTTTCAGCATAACATTCGATTGAATATTTTGATTTTGTTTTTGTTTTTATACATGGTTTTTGTCTCAACATATTGATCGCTTAAGCCAAGTTATATGAACATTCATCCATTCTGGAAATTTAAGGGTTTGAACCATCACCGTATTTTTATGTATGTTTGCAAATATGAAACTACAAAAAGCATATTTCTTTTATGTTCTTTTATTTTATTATTTGTTTTATAATTGATATAAAAACTCTTTAAATTCGGATCGATAGTCTAGGTCATCTGACACAGACACGTAAAATTTATTACAAAATGTCATATGATTCATCAAACGGAAAACGCTTCCGGAAAATTATGTGATTAGAATAACTTAAAAGTACATGTACATGTATACTCATGCCCTCCCAAGAGGGATGTGACATAGGATTTGTCGCAACATTAGAATCATTGGTGAACGAGATCCAACACGGAAAGTAAATAATAATCAAAACGCAATAACTCATAGAAAAATAAACCGGTACTGAGAATATTTGCATATACAATAAAAATAAAAAAACGTAACTTATATAGTTTTATGAAATGTTCATCAATACTTTCTAAGACCAGTGACGAAGATGTGCATGCAGTTTGGGACTTTAGTGTCTGAGATCATTCAACAGAAACGATAGTAACAAAGACAAATAAATAATTAAATTGCAATTATTCGCTTAAAGTAATTGGACCGGACTCACCTGACAAGGGTGCGCGTGTCCTTCCTATATGATATTGCATATCAATACAATTCGGAGCTGTAGTGCATATCATGTTTTATGAAAATTCGGATACTAAGTGTCTGAGTGCTCTCTCGCGGAAACGAAAAGTAACATTTACAGAAATGGTAGATAAATAATTCCCTACAAACTCATTACACCATAACGACCATAACGACCATATGGTACTGCATATGAAGTTTCATCTCGAAAAAGATCGAAACAAAATCTAGCATATTAAAAATAAAAAATCAATGAGTATAAAAAATACATTCGGATCATACGTGTATAAGATCTCGCGCGGAAACGAAAATGATCATATACCTAATGAAAGGTTTATAACTTCCTCGAAAACTCATTAACACGGATTTGCGTATTTACACTTAAAGCATGAACATTATCAAGTTTATTCGAATCATGGATTATCCGAGATATAGCGAGGAAACTACGTGTAACGTAAGGAAGGTCGGAGGAAAAAACGGCAAAACTCAATTATCGTGGTAATTCGTTTCAGACCGACCGCAGACTAAATTTAATCGAGGTTAGTATTCGGACGGACGGACAAAGCGGCCCAAATAATAGATGGATTATATGGCTGGAACATTTTTAAAATAATTTAAATTTACATAATTATTGAGAACAAAAACATCGCATCGACGTACATTGTAGAATAAAGCTTTAGCATACCCAGTTCAAAGTTCCGTCTACTCTAGACGGAACTGTACATGTGTCTCGGATTCTCACCACTCTTGCTGGCATATGACGTGTTTTCAACAAGTAATTCTATCAACGTTTTACCTTTTTTGCTTTCGGATTTTGAAGAATTGTTGTATTGTCTCCATTATTTCTCATTACCGAAAACAACATTTCATCTGTAAAACTTCAACTATAGACAACTGCCGGTGTCACCTTATTGTTCATTTCCGGGAGCCGTAGCAAAACTATTTGTTGACAAATTTTGCATTACCGGCTATTATTAATAGATTATGTGTAAACTTCCTGGGACATTTTTGGGAGACTGAAAACGTCTCTGTCCACTTAGGGTATACGCGACCTTTACAAATCTTATACACTGCATACATACGTCAACAGAATTCACACCCGGTAACCTCGCCATATCTCACTTTCGGAAGCCAAACAACATCCATGCTCATATCCGAGTACTTGAAACAAACGTTCAATGTACTTGAATAAAATGATACTTACATCATTGCTCACTTCATGGGATATATCGGAAGGAATGCCCCCTTCCGAATGTCTAATATGAATGATTTTGTGTGGTACACTTCGCCGTTGCTACTACTATCATAAAGAACTATGAAATTTTTTAATTTATAGGGACTAAAATCAATGAATATTTGTATAATATAATTTTCTTCAAATCTGGTACGACTGTCTTGTGACTGATCATTACGATATTGTTGTTCCTAATTGCGCCTTATTTATTCAACCAACACCACAATTAATTATCTAAAATTACACAGGTGAAAGTTTCGTGATTAATATCGATATCAAATAATCTTAGTACTTAATGTAATGTTCACACTTTAATCTTAATAACGGATTATATTATTTCATTTATATTTTTCGAATATAAGCAAGTTGAAATTTCCTCAAATCTTTTAGAAAATACTTTATTATTTCTTCCGAAATTGTTTTAATATTACTTTGCAGCTGATAGTCTTTTTTAACGTTGTATAGATGTTATTATCATGACCATCTGGGGGCCGTTTCTGGTACAATGCGTAACTTTACGGACGAAAATGTACGTACGAATAAAGTTAAGTACGCTTTTCTGAATGCGTAAGTGCGTTTCTATAAACCGAACGTAGCGTAAAACTTAGTTGCTATGTTTGAATAATCTCTAAACAGAAGTCTGGTGATTGCGCGGACCTTATAGAGAACATTTGAAGAAATTCATAAAGTAGATTAAATTTGCTTTCTCGAACAAACTTTCGGTAGACTAAATATTTATACATTTATCCTTAAGAAGTACAATATAAAGAGCAAAATTCTTTCCCTTGTTTGCGAAAATGCGACGAAAAAAGGGGTCAACTGTAAAAAAAGTTCAATCTGTTGATTCTTTTAATATTAAGTCTGGCCATTCTTTGTTGTGCTGGATATGCTCTTTGTTAAAACAGAAGAGATGATTCTTACTGAAGCAAATCTTTTACGAAGGTTAGTCAGATATATTTCAAACTGGAATATCTGGAGCAAACTGGAAAAAATGGATGGATAATACTGAGAAGACAGGCATGTGTATTGTAGCTTACACATCTGAATTTACAGAAACATAATCAAGGAGTTTCCTGACAGGAATTCAATTTACTGGAAGGGTATCTTTGATTATGTTTAGTGCGTCACTGAATTACAAATGGAATGTCCTATAATGAGAAGAACATCAGCAATGGCCTCTGTAAAGAAGGTAGTATTTTTTTTATAATTTCATTTACTGATCAATGATAATGTACAGTAGTACAATATGGTTTTAGAAGAATTAACAAACTCTGTAGCTTGTATTCACTTGTCGCACTTCTAGATAATTTTATAACAATCAACATCATGCTTTTACCATGTTTATATTTATACTTGTGTGCAAAATATTAAAAAAAATCAACAACAGATTTTTACTCATAAATTCATTTAAAATGAGAATCTTTTTTCTGTGATAAATTAACATTGTCCATAAATGCTTCTATTAATTTGAGACAATAGGCATTTGCAATTATCATAAAGTATGCTTCTTCACATATATAATTATATTATATTTTTTATTCAATATTTTAAAAATATGCATGGATTGGTAAAATTTATGTCAGGGTATGTACCAGTTGTGATTAGTTCTAAATACAAAATTTGAGAAATTGGGATCCATCCTGGGTCATTGGTATGGGGTATTTGGTATGACAAGCGGGCACTTGCGTAAACCTGAATCACTTAACATGCTTTACCAACACAATGACTGAAATATTTGTGAAAAAGTTCAGTCACTCATAATATACTTAAACATAATGTCATTCACTAATGGAAACTAATGCATCAATTTAAATTCATGGACAAGTTTTACACATCTGGCTTAATGTACATATGAACAAAACACAGGGAGAAAGCAAACCATTTTTAAATGTTCCTATTTTTATGAAGTTAAATTTTACTTGTTGAATCATGTCAGGATGACACAATTTATTCTTGTAAGTTCCTAATAATTATGCTATTAAAAAATATGTGTCCATATACTTGATATTAAATTTCTTTTACATTTAAAAAAAAATCAGTTAAAATTGTGCTATGCAAATGTTTTTTCATGTGTTTGGGAAAGATACATAATTATAAGAATATGTTAAATCTGTTGTTTTATTCAGTTCAAATCTTTAATAGTTTTTTTTCAATTGATTTTTGAACACATACACTGATACCATAAATGTCCGCAAAAAGCTTTATTTAGTGCAAAACAAATAACTTCTTTTGAATTTATATTGTCTTATAAGTTATGTTTTTGACAAATAACTTAATGTGAATATTATGCATAACTATGGTGTAAAAAGTGAAGAAACAAAAATGGTATTATTTAAATTATTTGATTGCAATGGTAGTAAATGCTCTACACAACACAAAAATTGTCTATTTTATGTTTCTAATTCATTTGTACAAGTTAATGGATTTAAAACATTAAAAAAATACATTACTTATAATAATAAAGACAGTATACCTTATTATAATATTTCCCAACAAAAAATGGTATAAAATAACTGAATGTAAAAAAAATGAGAAAATTCGCAGCATTGCTTTTCACAATATAAGATAAAATAAAGTGGGTTTTGCAATGTTTAACGCATTATTTTAGAACTTTAAATGGCATAAATGGACATTACAGTATGTACAAAAACACAGTAAAGAGTTTAAAGAAATGTGTTCAAAGATATTGGAAAAAATTTGATTGTTGATAGTTTTCTGTCAATCTATGTGACCACCTATAAAGAAAAAGGTTCTAAATAACTTCTTAGGACATAAAATTTTTATTTGAACATATAAATGAAACTGCATTTAATGTGTCCATATGGTTTATATGAAACTAAAAAATAATCTTAAAATTAGTAATAAAATATTTCAGAAAGTAAAGATTAACAATGACCTTTGTTAAGATTTGACACTTCTTCTTCATGGCAACTGCATTTATAATAATAAAATTAAAGATTTTGAATGTTGATGATACCATATATAAAACAAAATGAAATGATTTTGTATTGTCCCCATGGTTTGTGTTCTAAAATTTCTTTGTAAAAAACTAAAAACTCAGAAAAAATGATTGTAAAGCATACAGCAACAACGAAATTTGCCATCAATATGATATTAATACGATTGATTACCGATGAAATCTGATAATAAACAAGAGCACCGCATATCTGGTGCCACGCTGTGCTGTGAAAGCTTGTCAGAATTTTATGTTTTTGTAGAGGTCACAGTGACATTGACCTATAACCTAGTGACCCAAAATGGGTGTGGCGTTTAGAACTCCTCAAAGTGCATCTACATATGAAGTTTCAAAGTTGAAGGTGGGAGCACTTTGATTTTAGGGCCAAATGTTAAGGTTTTAGCACATTGCCTACAGCGGTAGGGCACACGTTGGACAACTAGCTGGCTATGACAATAGCTCGGGTTTTCTCTCTCCGAAAACAGCCTCGCTAAAAATACAACTTTGAGCATCTTACAACTGTAACTTACCAAAACCAAATCTAATTGGTTTAAAAGTAATAGTGTTTTAACAGTTTTTGTATAAAATGACATATTTGGTACATTGCAATACATGTTTTCAGTAAATTTACTTAAACAGTGAAATTTTTTCAAACCTACTTTAAAATTAGCCATTATTAATATTCAGATAACTTAAGTTTAAGTTGTTACAATAACCATTGCGCAAAGTTAGCCAAGTGTGTGAGCCTTGACCTTTACTTCCAGTTAATAATCGCAGCGCTTAAACAACTGAAGCTTGATTTGTCATTGTTGGCCCCGTACTACTTAAAAGTACCCGGGGTACTCTTAAGTACACTTCAATGAACCCTGGGTACAGAGTTTTATTCCTGCCTAAAATCTGATGTCATCAAACGCACTTCCGAATACGAAACAAAATCATCTTTGAACAAAACCTAACTCAATATGCTATTTTGAGTACGGCCATTTCACAGAATGTAAACAGAAACATTTTTAATTTGAAAATAGAGCCAACAACAGCAGATTTAGCCTTAGTATTCCTGGGTATGTTTAAGTATATTTTCTGTACCCAGGGTATATTGTAGCATACATAAGAGTACCCAGGAAACTTTCAAGTAGAACCAGAGCTGACAAAGACCAATCTAACTCAACTTAGCTAACATGTCGACAGGTTGTATCTCACAATCTCTGCAGTATATTTTATTTTACGCAGTTTTGACAAAATGATATATGCATGATATTATTTCCAAAGAAATGGATCTTGATGCAGAACTTCTGCTTAAACTGTAAATGTGCCAAATTCAACAATCCAGTGACAACCGTATACACATTTATAAGAAGCGCAGTTGTTATATCAATTAAAATTGTATACAGTAATCTACATTTTTGTAAATAGTTGCATTTATATTATACTGCTAGTATTAAGTAGTTAAACTTGATGTTGAAATTAAAATAATAAATCGCGAAGTTCTCAGATACAAATTATACTGTGCTGATACGAAGGGAATACAATCACATAGTTCAATGAACAATACTTTGTGAAGGTATGTTCCCTTATATTTGAATCTACAACGTTGTAATATCTTGCAGTTTATTTCCGCCAGCTTTTTGTATTCATCGTATAAAAGAGCTGCATTTAGATCCTTGAAATTCAACACGATTTCTTTTCAATCCGTTCAACTTGTTGTGAATGCCTACTCATCAATGTACATAATAAGACCATTATATTACAATTCAATACATTATGTATTGGCAAACTTTGGATTGGCAAATCGCATGAATCGCAGTTTTACCTTAAGCCAGTTATGTGTGTGTTTTATTATTGATCCAAATCGCAAGTTTAGCTTTGTCGGGAGAAATTGAAAATCATATTAGCAGTGAAACTAGAGGTAAGAGTTACTCTATTATATAAATATTAGTAAGGTATTCTGTATATCTAACTTTCATTCATGGATTAGAATATACTGTTCACTTGATTAAAATCTTAAATGCATATCGGAACTATTATGGCAATGCAACAAAACGCGGGTTAATTTGCAATTGTTTTTATTTATATTTTATATAAATTAAAATTTGACTCATGTTGATACAAAACATTATTTAATTTTATGTAACAGTAACGTGATTCACGCTCGATTTCTCTATAGTCAACATATTTCGAAGCCTGACATGTACGCTTAATCTTAATTCGTAATCTATAGTCGTGTTTATTGAGGCGAATACGATTTTGGTTTATAAATATGTGTGCTATTAAAACTGTCACATTCGTTGAGTTCAACTTGGCGTCTTGTGATGGATAAAGCCTTGCTCAAAACGAAAGTTGAATAAATTGTCAAAAGGAAAATCGAACAAATCATAACAACAATCGATTCGAACATGTAAAATTTCCTCTTTTAGCAAAACTCCAATCCACAATCGTACACAATAGATCCTGCACAATCAACGCAGGATGTCCGTTACAGTATTTTCCCATGCCCTACCAAGATCTTAATATAGATAAAGGTTTAAATTAACTAAAATGATGTTGCGCTCGTAAATTTCGTAGTCTACGTTCGGTTCGCCGAAATCAGGGCCGGATTAAGCACTAGGTTAACAAGGCTGTAGCCTTGGGCCCCCGATTTATGAGGGGCCCCCAACGGCAGGCCAGTTTCCAAATATATGATCATTTAACCACTCTATCGGGATTGCAGTAGACATTTTTTGTATTATTTTACCAGTTTCCCGATGTATATCCAATTGTAACCGTTTTGTTCGTTTTGAGTTACTATGCTATCAATTTTCTTTCTGTGTTGTATATCCATTTAGAATCATTATTTTTTTCTGTCTATTATACGACTTGCCCGTATGGTAATGACGTTATCTGGACCGTTAAGTTCACTTTGATATACTATGCTATCTGGATGCACCAGTGGGGGCCTCTTAAGATATGTAGCACAACATTGCTTCTTAGTGTTATCGGGCCTCTTATGTATATCCAATAGTATCAGAACTTAATAATTGGATTCCTTATGTTGTTAACACCGTGTCGCGGTTTTTAAGCTGAATTTACCTTATGTCTCTAACCTACACAATTTTGTTCACGTACCGTTCCCTCATAAGTCAACGGACAGATGACCACACTAAACTATAGGGTATTTCACTGACTTATCGGATTACTGAAACGAGCCACAAGGATATCTCACTATCTCTGAATATTCTAAAACTCGCACCACCGTCACGAATAACAGATTACATATACATATTTTTTCTAATATTTCTATCGCTTTTTAACTACACTCCCTTTGTTCATATACTCTCTTTTCTTATTCCCTTCCCACCCGTAATTGACAAAAACACGTGCGCAACTTAGACATACAGTTCCGTTCTAAACTTTTCCTTTTTTGGATTCTCACAACCCCTTATTCCCCCCTCTCCCACACAATTGCCCCTTCTCAACTCCCCTATGTAGCTGTCAACTATGTACAAATTTTATCCTTGTAGTTGAAGTGTCAAGTATGATTGTCAATATACAGAAGGGGACCAGATGAAAGGGATAGCGTAACATGTGCAGCCTTGGGCCCCAAAGCAGCTTAATCCGGCCCTGGCCGAAATATCGGTGCATACGCCGAAATAGGTCATGCACACGCATTCCTCGGTTTCTGTCGACACGCATTCCTCGGTTTCTGTCGACAATGATTACGCTCATGAAGACAAACTGAATATTCTGATAACGTTATAGGGTTTTGATTATTTTTATATCTACCCACAGTTGCAACAAGAGAGAAGATCGACGCATTTCATTAAATTTGGTAAACTGTCATCAATCGATTGGCGACTTATCGATCTGCGTCTGAGTAAACGAAAAATAGAGGCCATTTTCAATACATTATTTTACAGCGAGTACCCATCATGGTCTTCACAAAATGAAATGTAACAATTATTTTAAATTGTGTTTAACTTATTTGTTTGAGTGTAAGCAAGAGAAAAAATGTATCGTCGTGCGATTCATTTTAATAAATAAAAAAATACGAACGTTAAAACATGAGTGATATTTTATAATGACATTGTGTTCGATCTTGAATTCTCTGTTTTGTAATAAATTAACCACACAACAGAACATACAATTCATTTATTGCAGGAGCTATTAACTCAATCTGAGATAAAAATGCGACCTCTGTAAAGCAGTCAATTTTCATCGGCATGAATAAACTTAAAAATCAATGGCATAAATGTTACCTTTGTCATAACTATAAACATTTCCCTCTCGTACTACTCATTCTTTGTAACATGAGAAGGATCATAAAATGCTGGGGGTGTCAATACAAGAAAACATATCTATATAAGCGAACGGTATTGGACAACTCACACATTTAAAGAAAAAAAAGTAATAACCCCAATAATATTAGCAATGCATCTATATCCAGTCGCACACCAGTCGTTGAAAGTGTCATAGGGCAAAAACTAAGATGTCCTTTTACTATATAAAAATATATAGTAAAACACCTCTTCTATTAGTTACCTTTCAGTATTCATTTGCGTATTCAGTATTAATTATGTTTTAGATTTTAGTTCAATTTACTTTGCTTTTAGTTTAAGAAGAAAGATAGCATTCCTATGCAGTAGTAAGAATAGTAGTTTGTAACCTATCGTTTTGCACGAGTACTAATAAAATTCACCGCACTACTTTGCTACTTTCCCGCACTTTGTCAGACACACAAAGACAACGAACACGTACTGATCGTGGCCGTACAGAAAGTACAGATCATCTGTATCTGCACATTCAAATCCATTGTTGTAAGGTTTAATAATAAACCTACAGGTAAATATTATTAATACATTACTATATAATTGCTCAAATTGTGTATTTGTATTTTGTATTTTATCATGTGAATGATGTTAGAGTTTCTCGCTCATCATACCGCCTATTTTATAATGCACTGTGATTGCCTGTTGTATGATTATTATTATTATTATTATTATTAATAATAATAATAATAATATTATTATTATTATTATTATTATTCTTATTATTCTTATTCTTACTACAGGATCTGACCAATACACATTAAGACCAGAACCTCGAGTTAATTGTCATTCCACCCGAGACGCCTGAGGGGCGTAGCTAGGCCGGAGACAATGGCGCCCAACGTTGCAGTCTTCTGATGTTTGGTCGAATTGGATATCGTGCACGTTTGGTATACCAGGGATCTTCAGGACGGTACCAACAAACTTGATCTACAGAAACCCGCGGGTACAGAACGTTTTAAGGGCCCCATCTTCTAGAACGTTACATCCACACCGGACCAAGGATTCGTCGCTGGAGTTGGAGTTGTGACATTAAATATTGTGACAGTGTGTAAACATTTTGTTGATTCATGATCATCGATTCATTTGACGGTGGTGTGGTGAGCTTTATTATCTCTGTTGTTTTTGAGTCAATCAAGTTATATTTATATTTATATAATCAGGTTATATTTATGTCTGATATTTAAAGCCTTTTAAATTGTTTTTCTTAAACCATAAATAAGAAAACCACTGCACTAACATTTAGGTTGCATGAAACCTGATCTGTCCGTGCATTGGAGTAAAATCACGTGCATTCATTGATCACTAATCCGTTGAACTTTACGCAGTTAAGCTATGTAGTTATTTATGTGTAGTAAGCTAAACACATTACTATATATAGTTAGGTAAAACCCAAGAACCAGATTGATTTAAATCTCCAGTAGCTAGTAGTACCCCGTGTAATCCCTCCAATCCCGCATTTATCCATTTATTGGCTATTTGTAAAACTTAACAGCTATACACGTGCTTTTGATAAATGCACGGGTATTAAGTGAATGTGACCGTAAATGGAAGCGTTATTTTTCAATGAAATTTGTTGCAAGCTAATTTCATTGTAAAATAAATGAATGGCTATAGAAAATCCTTGCAAGGTTGCGCGATTCGATTAGAAAGCGGTCGTACGTTGATTTAAATCGGAATATTGTAAATCTTTGCAGGTTTAATCTGTAAAATTTACATATATTGCGATTGGATATTTATCGAGTTACCGATCGAGGTTTAAAAGGCGTTTATCGGAAACGGAGAAAGTGCGCGTTTACGAGTATTAATTGATTGACGGGTTATTGATAAATATTTGTAGCGAATACCGATACTAAAACATTGAAGCGCAGCCGTTTGAACTCTGAACCGGAACCGAATATAGTTAAACCGGAAAGCGAAATACCGGAAATTAATTGCGCACGTTTGTAAATCGTTGATATAGAGATACTTTATGATACTTTGATTATGTATTAGAGTTTTTTGAAAAAGTGATTTAGATTTTTGTGTTTTTGTTACAAAATTATAATTTTATTACAATCATTTGAATATTTTTGGCATTCTTTCAAATTTAAATCAAATTTAAATTGTAAAATTGGTAAATAATTTGTTATTATATTCGTAAAGATATTAAATAACTATTTCTGTCTTGTACTCAAGTGGTTGATATACAGCTGTCCTTTGCATTATTCACTTTTATATATAGTAATTTTTAAACTGAACTTAATATTCAAATAAATGGTGTAATTATTGGATTATGCATTATCATAAAGATTAGTGATTAAAGGTGATTATTGTGCACATGTTAAGTGTATATTGAATGTACAATTATTTGTGAATTTGAGATTGTTCATTCATTTTAGTTTAGTGATTAAGTAAATAGATCTGCATGTTACATTGATTGAATGAAAGTTTACATATGTGCATGTGAAAGAAACGTTAACATAACAGTGTGTTGTGAAATAGACGCTTCTGCAGTCAAAAGCGTTTTACGAACAGTGTGTTTTGAACTTAAAGATACAACACAAAGTGTTTATTACAACGTGAATTCGTTTATTCGGAAACATTGCATCAGATATAAAAACTGTATACTCGTCTGATTTGTTGAAATTAACGTTTTGAAACATGGATGGTGGTGTGACAGAAAGGGAAAAGAGATATCACAGACGGGAAATGCTAAGAAAGGATTATGAATTAACAAGGGGAACAGAAAAGGTTAGACGAATCAAGCAGAGAGATAGTGATATTGAAATGGCCCAGTTGAATGAATTTTAAAGACATCGAGAGGAAGTTATTAAAGCTCGAAGAGAGGCAAAACAGAAAAAGGATGAATTAAAGAGAAATACGGAAGAACACGTCACCAAATGGCAACAGGAAGTTCATGACTCAAGAACGTTAGAGAAGAGAGGGACAGAATCGGAACTAAAATTGCATAAATGGGGAAAACAGTAATTGACATTGATACCAATGATGCTGTTGTGTTGCAAGGAGCATGTGGATATGATTACCGCATGGATTTTTCAATAATAAGCGAACGCAGATCTGATGACATCAGACACAAGTAGAACACGGAAAGTGGACAGTCTCTAATTACAGTGGGTGAATATGGTCAAGTTGATCAAATAAGAACACATTTGGACATGAGTGAGTGATGGCACCTCAGCATCAATACACACTGTAGATAGAGAACTAAATTGGCTGGAACAGAAAGCTATGAAAGAGGATGTTGTAAAATTTGTTCATTCTGAGGACAGAATTAAAAGAGAGAGGGGAAAATACAACACATATGATCATCCGCTTATGAAAAAGGGTATACAGGATGAAAGTGAATACGATGATATTGAGCATCTCCAGAAACAGATAGAGTCGATGAAGCTAAAGGAGAATGAAATTTCCAAAGCGATTGATATGAAAGCACTCATAACAGAGCTGAAAGAAAGAGACAGATTGAGAGAAGAAAAAGATAGGCAGTATACAAAAAGGGTTCGAGCTCTGAAACAATAGAAACGGGACTTAGAGCAGAGTCTTTTGGAAAAACAGAGCGTCTTATGTTCATTGGATGACGAGCTTATAGAGCCAAGTTATCATCAACAGACATCAATACGCACAGAAAGAAAACAACCGACAAACAAGAACACATGCCATTCACGATCAAGCCAAACGTTCCGAAAATTTCAGACCCTGCACAATTTCAAGAATGGAAAATTGAAGTAGAAAGTATGATCATTTCCAACATTTACCACAAAGAGATTCTGAGACAGGCCATACGAAACGCCATTGGTGGAAAACCCAGGAAAATACTTATCACACTTAAACCCACAGCAACAACTGAGGAGATACTTAAAACGCTAGAAAGCAATTTTGGAGACATTAAGAGTGGTGAAAGTAAAATTGAAGAATATTATAAAGCGAAGCAGGAGAAAGATGAGGATATATCAGCATGGGGTATACGGCTAGAAGAATTACTACAAAAGGAGATTGATAGAGGAGAGATGAAAGAATACAGAAAAGAAAAGATGTTAAAGACGCGATTTTGGAAACATCGAGGAAACACAGAGTTGAAAAACGCAACGCGAATGTTTTACGAATCTGACTGTACGTTTGAAGAATTGAGACGAAAGGTGCGGATAGAAGAGCAGGAACTTAAGAGCGCGAAGGAACCAGAACACCCGAAACAAGTAAATGTTCATCAGATGGACAATCATTTGAAGATTTTGAATGACCTGAAAGAACAGATGAAGGGGATGGAGAAGAAAATAAACGCCCTTACACAGGAAAGACAGAAACCAAATGATCAAGTTAACACAAGTACATGGAATAACAGAGGCCAATCGTACAGAGGCTATAGAGGCAACACGAACTTCAGAAGTCGAGGAGGATACCGCACAGGAAATGGTAGATTATCCCATGGCTACAGAGGAAACCACGATAACAATGGCACATTTGATAACAGAAATAATAACAACAATCGAACGCAAAATTTAAACTAGAAGAGGCTCTGATCGAGGAATTGGATGAGAGCAGAACAAACAAGGATACCATAAACTCCAAAACACTTAAGAAGGAAGATATTTTACAACGAATGATAGGTGATGCCAATTTAGACACGATCAAATTAGATGGACATGACACTACGGCACTCATTGATAGCGGGTCACACGTAAGCACTATAACGGAAATATTTTACAACACCATGTTACCAAAGCCAATATTGCACTCTATGGACGAATTCGGTGTAGAACTGAAATGTGCAAATGGCAGTTCAATTCCATATAGCGGATACATATCTGCAAATGTTGAGACTGAGTTTACGCAGAAGCCCATAGAAACCGTATTGCTCGTAGTTCCAGTGCAAGAATATCATGGCACTGCTCATGTATTACTAGGAAAGAATGTTCTACGAGAAATGAAACCCTGGGCTGGTAATACAACTGTAAATGAGATATGGAAAGCTGGTTTTATGTCCGTAAATGCAGAGATGGGACTTGTTACAGCAACAAAACCGATCACTTTACATCCTGGCGAGAGCAGAACTGTCACCGGTTTCTACAGAAAACAAGGACTCGCAACAGAAGCTGTTACCGAAACCGTTGAAGACATACCATGTCATAGCGCCATCGTTTGTCCTAGGGTGGTCAGTATTGATAACCCGGGGAAGACAGCAAGAATACCAGTACGAATTTGCAACGTTACAGCCAGACCCATAAAAATTAAAGCGAAACAGACACTTTGCCAATCGAATGAAGTTGAAGTTATGAGAGAAGCGCCTATTTGTCAACCTGTGAGTGCGAATATCAATCACATGGATGGTTCAGAATCAAAAAACAAACGACAATATGAAAATAGGAAGGAGAAGTACGGCATCGATCTAGATGATTCAGAATTGACAACAGATCAAAAGAAAGAAGTTTACAATTTGTTTGAAAAATGGCAGTCGATATTCCCAACGTCGGATTTGGATTTGGGTCATACAAAGGCAGTGAAACATAAAATCAATCTTATTAATGAAGAACCATTCAAAGAACCGTATAGAAGAATACCACCAGCACTGTTTAATAAAGTACGGGAGCATCTGAAGGATATGTTAGACGTAGGAGCCATACGAGAATCAAATTCCCCTTGGTCTTCAAATTGTGTCATCGTAAGAAAAAAAGACGGCAGCATTCGCTTCTGAATAGACTTTCGTCGTCTGAATGAACGAACAAAGAAGGATAGCTATGCATTACCAAGGGTCGAGGAAACATTACACCTCTTGTCTGGAGCCAAATACTTTTCCAAGTTGGACCTAAAGGCAGGCTACTGGCAGGTCGAACAAGAGGAATCGGACAAAGAGAAAACAGCATTTCAATGCGGTGGACTGGGCTTTTACGAATGTAACAGGCTTCCCTTTGGTCTTTGCAATGCCCCCGCTACCTTTCAAAGGCTCATGGAACGATGTATGGGTGACTTGAACCTTCGAGACTGCTTAATATACCTCGATTACATCATCATTTTTTCGTCTGACGTTAGTACTCATATAAGTCGACTAAACCAGTGTTTTTCACGATTAGCCTCCTACAATTTGAAAATAAAACCTTCGAAATGTCAATTTTTCAAAACCCAGACAACTTTTCTTGGTCATGTGGTCTCTGCAAATGGTATCCAAGCTGACCCAAAGAAAATCGAAGCAATCGCCAACTGGCCAGTTCCCTCCAGTGTCAAAGAAGTAAGGAAGTTTTTGGGCTTCGCTGGATACTATCGGCGATTTATTAAAGGCTTTGCGAAAATTGCTCGACCATTGAACAATTTACTTATTGGACAGCCCACTAAAAGTAAATGCAGTGAAAAGATTTTAAAGAAATTGCCGTTTAAATGGGAAGATGAACACCAGGAGGCATTTGAAGCCTTAGTAAAACAGTTGGTCAACCCACCGATATTGGCCTACGCCAACTACGACCTACCATTTACCTTTCACACGGACGCATCAGGTTCTGGTTTGGGAGCTGTGCTTTACCAGCATCAAGATGACCAAGACAGAGTCATTGCATTCGCCAGTAGATCGCTCAAACCGGCCGAAAAGCATTATGCATAAACTTGAATTTTTGGCATTGAAATGGGCCATCAACGAAAAGTTTCACGACTACCTGTACGGTGCAACATTTGAGGTAGTTACAGACAACAATCCACTTACATACGTTACAACCACTGCAAAACTCGACGCCACGGGTCAACGCTGGATTGCAGCGTTAGCCAATTATAATTTTACAACGCGCTATCGACCAGGGAAGAATAATGCCGATGCAGATGGTTTAAGTCGCTTGATCATTGATCCACCAACCTTCCAAGCTTTGTCAACATCAACGGCAGCGACAGTGGAAGCGTTACCAGTCATTGTGAGTACGGTAATTCCCGACAGTATATCAGAAGTGGAAACTCAGGCAGGTGTACAAGTTCCTGATGAAGTTTTACTGTCATACGCTTTGAGTTCTAAGGACTGGATAGAGGCACAGTCGAAGGATCCAGTCATTTCCGTCGTTATTGATCATGTACACAAAGGCACCAGGCCGTCAGCTTCGCGGGCTTTGGGCACAAGTGCGGTAGATAAGTATCGACGAGACTGGGATAAATTGGAACTCAGAAATGGTGTTTTATACCGTAAAGGCACTCTTTTCGGTGAACAGTATCATCAACTGGTATTGCCTTCTGCACTTAGAGATGAGGTATTTCAGGCATTACACGATGACCTTGGACACCAGGGCAGAGATCGAACTATGTCACTATTCAAGCAGAGGTTCTACTGGCCAGGAATTGATACTTTCGTTCGCGACAAAGTTGCAAGTTGTCCGAGGTGTATTCGACGAAAGGCAGCACCTGATTCAGCTTCTTTGGTCCCGATATTCACGTCAGCACCCATGGATATGATCTGTGTTGACTATTTAAGTCTTGAACGATCAAAAGGCGGGTTCGAACATATTCTTGTTGTAACAGATCATTTTACCAGATACGCCCAGGCCTACCCAACGACAAATCAAACAGCCAAGACCACCGCTCGAGTTTTGTTCGAGAAATTCATTGTGAATTACGGCTTTCCGGAACGGATCCATAGCGACAAGGGGGCAAAGTTTATGTCGAGCCTTATGACAGAACTATGTCGCCTAGGAGTTGTGAATCAATCACGTACTACGCCGTACCACGCTATGGGCAATGGTATGGTCGAGCGATTCAATCAGATACTACTTAAAATGTTGGGAACGCTTGACAAAGACAAGAAGAGTAACTGGAAGGATCACGTCGGGCCAATGGTGCATGCGTATAATGCTACCATTCATGATAGTACAGGCTATTCCCCGTACTATTTAAAGTTCGGTCGTCATCCAAGGCTAGCAATAGATATTCTTCTCGGACTCGATATCGACGACCTCAATGCCAGATGTTCGAACGAATATGCACGTAAACTCCGTGAGCGTCTTGCGCACGCATACAAAACGGCTAAGGAAATAGCAAAGAGAACGGCGGAGGTCAATAAACGACAATACGACCGAAAGGCGCATGCCGCGAAAATTAAACCCGGCGATCTTGTCCTAGTACGTAATGTTACCCTTCGTGGCAAGAAGAAAATAGCAGACAAATGGGAGAATTACCTTTACGTTGTCTTGGATCAACCAAACCCTGAAATTCCCGTCTATGACGTTAAAAGGAATGATCCAAGAGCAAGACGTGTTCGAAGACTCCATCGGAATCTTATCTTACCCCTAAGACAAACTGATGGAAAACCCTCAGATATTGTTCTAGAGGATGTCGCTACAGCCGGTACAAAATACGTCATCCCACAGAAGCGAGGAAAATATACACCATCCGATGATGACGTGAATCCAGAAGTACGACTAGGTCGACCAGGAACCGCCGCGCTCCAAAGTGGCAAAATAGTGGCAAATTCCAGATGTAACAACGTGTTAGCATTTTTAGCATACTGGTCGGACAATTGTTTTAGCATCATATCGATGTACAAATATTGTTTATTTTTCTTTTGTTATGCATAGATCTTAAGTGTTTTGACATTTACTACCGATTTCCGTCTGCTAATTGAAAGCGGTATATTGTTTGCGTTTGCAAAATGTCATTAAAATGACATAATTATTGACTTTTATAATGTACGAGAAATTTAAAACACTAGCCGTGTTTAAGATGCACATAAATATTCGCCGCATGCCGCGATTGTTGTAATTACGAGACGTATGTATATATAATGTTGTCGTGAAATGTTGCGACGCCTGTCTTTTACATATAATTTTATCCTAAAATGTTGCGACGCCTTTCCTATATATATATGTTGTTAAATGTCGGGACGCCATCTTTTAACAGGGGGGAATATGTCATAGGGTAAAAACTAAGATGTCCTTTTACTATATAAAAATATATAGTAAAACACCTCTTCTATTAGTTACCTTTCAGTATTCATTTGTGTATTCAGTATTAATTATGTTTTAGATTTTAGTTTAATTTACTTTGCTTCTAGTGTAAGAAGAAAGATAGCATTCCTATGTAGTAGTAAGAATAGTAGTTTGTAACCTATCGTTTTGCAGGAGTACTAATACTATTGACCGGACTACTTTGCTACTTTCCCGCACTTTGTCAGACACACAAAGACAACGAACACGTACTGATCGTGGCCGTACAGAAAGTACAGATCATCTGTATCTGCACATTCAAATCCATTGTTGTAGGGATTAATAATTAACCTACAGGTAAATATTATTAATACATTACTATATAATTGCTCAAATTGTGTATTTGTATTTTGTATTTTATCATGTGAATGATGTTAGAGTTTCTCGCTCATCAAACCGCCTATTTTATAATGCACTGTGATTGCCTGTTGTATGATGATGATTATTATTATTATTATTATTATTATGATTCTTCTTCTTCTTCTTCTTCTTCTTCTTCTTCTTCTTATTCTTATTCTTATTCTTACTACAGGATCTGACCAATACACATTAAGACCAGAACCTCGAGTTAATTGTCATTCCACCCGAGACGCCTGAGGGGCGTAGCTAGGCCGGAGACAAAAAGCTGTCCAATATGTGCAAAATACTGTCCAGCCAGTCATTGGTGGTTCCTTAGGACAGGAATACTCTAGAGATTGAGAATGTATAGTGCTTTTTGTTTGTCGATTGTTGTTCGTTTACCAATCTTTAACACAGGATGAACCTACCGGATAAAGAATAAGCCCGATTTTAATGTAAGATGCATTAAACATCCTTCTATGCCAAAATTTACGATGCTGTGTTTGCAAAGAAGCTGTTCGCTACGATGCATCTTTTATAACGGCGGTGGGTTATCTTGTCAAAAACTATGACCTACAAGTATAATTGCCATTCTATCACGGCTTTATCCTTATTATATATGCAAATACATTGCACGTGTTATTACTTTTGATGCTCCGCTGGTCGGACAATTGTTTTAGCATCATATCAATGTACAAATATTGTTTATTTTTCTTTTGTTATGCATAGATCTTAAGTGTTTTGACATTTCGAAACATATTATATATTTACTACCGATTTCCGTCTACTAATTGAAAGCGGTATATTGTTTGCGTTTGCAAAATGTCATTAAAATGACATAATTATTGACTTTTATAATGTACGAGAAATTTAAAACACTAGCCGTGTTTAAGATGCACATAAATACTCGCCGCATGCCGCGATTGTTGTAATTACGAGACGTATGTATATATAATGTTGTCGTGAAATGTTGCGACGCCTGTCTTTTACATATAATTTTATCCTAAAATGTTGCGACGCCTTTCCTATATATATATGTTGTAAAATGTCGGGACGCCATCTTTTAACAGGGGGGAATATGTCATAGGGTAAAAACTAAGATGTCCTTTTACTATATAAAAATATATAGTAAAACACCTCTTCTATTAGTTGCCTTCTATTGGTTGATGGATCTCATTTTCATTAAACTCGTACAGTTCCATACCCGAACTCACTTATTTCGCCCATAAAAACAGGCAAATGGAAACATAAATATAATATAAATTATTATTCGTAGTGAGTTATTACACAAATAACAATACCAACCATTATTTAAATTGAATAATCTATCGTGTATGATTTTATCAATGCATCGATAAGAAAATCGAAGAATACAATTGCATAATGGCTAGTTTGTACTTGATATACAGAGTGTCATGGGTCATACATGCCACTTTTTTACAGTTCATATTTTGATTTATTTATTTTGTGATGTATATATTGATTGTGCTAGAAATTTATAGTCCATAGAACATGCTGCATTTGCTGACATTCAATTTCGCACCAGATGTTTATTGATAATGTGTTGAATATATTTGAAACAAAGAACATGTTGTATCGTGTAAAATTTATGTCACTCGACCACATCAGGTGTTGAAATTTTGATTATTGCTATCAGGAACATTGATTGTGTATGTGTTAACGTTATTGTTGCGAAATATTGTACAAAATATTCGTTGACGTTGAGTGTGTGGGGGCTTCTAAATGTACTGTAGATATTCATTTTATAGTAGGTAAATTGTTGTTTCCATTGTGAATGGAGGAATATTACGCGTGTTTATTATAAGTGTAATTCTTCTGGAGTTTTTATGGTAGCAACTGTGCATTTAATAAGACTTTGAATTCAGAAACGTACTTAAATTACTATAACATCATAATAGTGCACCGTTTTGTTTGGACTTACAAAAGGTACACTTGTTTTGGCGTCAAAACGGAATAATGTTTTCCATTTGAACAAAAACTTGTGTTTTGTAAGGATTATGATCTAATTGTTTTTATGTACACACTAGTTTTTACCATGCAACTATAAAATAATTGAATCGTTTATTCTGCTAGCTTTTCCCACATTGCCAAATAAAGCCGTGTGTTACCAGAGTTTCCTCAATTATGCCCGCCAAGACAGTCATTACTATGCAAATCTTGCACGCAATAACACAATTGTGATACAACTATGTAAGCATTGCACGGATTAAATTAAAGGGCGTTCACATACATTAACAACATTTTTTTTCAATTGCCTTTCATTTGTATTTGTAAGCATAATGCAACGGTGACCAGGAATATGCCTCCGTGGATCTAGCAGGTCTGTTTGTTTCCTTTTTGCTTGTACAAAATGTATGATGGAATCATATTTGAATTATTTGGGGAATAGTCTCCCACATAATAAGCAACATCTGGTGGAGCCTGGCAGTAAAGGATGTCCCTCTGTATTTCTATAGTTCAGCTAGGATGGCATTCAGTACCAGACGCTTTGCCATTTTAGGATAGGCATAACGTTTTCTGGGTCTCGAAATAGGTTGGACGGTCGTCCATTCCCTTGTTGATGGGTATATCAAACTTCCCACCGTCTGAAAATAGCTGATAGAGCAATGGAACTTTACATTTGATTTATTTTTTTAACATCGTACTGTTGGTTTCCCAATTTAGACAGCTTTGTCTATTCTATACGCGTTTTGCGACCCGCTCTTCGGAGGGAGTTGAGGAGGCGGCCAATGGATTAAAGGATCCTCTATAACAGACGTAAAATCGTCCACCAAAAATAGATGATAGAGTCATTAAACTTAACACGGTTTATTTATTTACTTAAAATAATTAATCAATTCTTAACGTGGGAACCTCCGTATTATTGTTCGTTTTTTACCAAATTAATGGTAAATGTTGAGTGAGACATAGTTGCATAGCTTACCCCAAACGTTTTAATTTTTAAACTTAACTATCCTTTGGACATAAGTTAATATCACATTGAGTGATTTTAAAGAAGGATGACGTTTCTGATTTCTTGATAAGCTGCATGTAGATGTTGACAGTGCGCGACGAACACAATGCGGTCACACAAATTAACATTGTCTTATATTCATGTTGCATATACCGCTTAAAATTCTTTATTTTCCAGTTTTGTATCTACAAAGGTTGTCTACAACTTATCTCCGATAGTTTGTTACCTACTGATGTATTATCCTAGATAAGGAATGGCCGAAAACAAGGTAAAATGATACGAGTGTTCCTCATTCTAAAATAATATTTGCGTTATTTCAATAGTTGTCATATCAAAATATATAACATGTATATTGATTTAAATAATACTAATAAGAGTGAGCGGATTTTTATACGAAGCACCACGTATATTACTCTCTTAAGTGTGAATTATACGAGTTATTCTGTTTTAGCGGGATTCTAGATTGGATGAAGAATGGTACCGGCAACGGTATGTCCGCATTTCATTACACTCGTTTTTTTATTGATTTATTTCGTCCTTTACTTTCCATGAGGAAAGGACTAACATCTGTGATTCATGTAGACTTTAATATAACAGGTCATTAGTCATTGAAAGCATAAGGCCTTTAATTGTTTATTGCCTTTATATATTTAATGTAAATATTATTGGATTTGAAAACCTTAAATGTATGCTTCTGCTTCTTATTATAAGTGATTTTGTATAATTGCATGTGCGTTATGAGTTCACGATTTGTTGATAAACGCTACAACGCAATCATGTTAATATTAAGGTTGTGAGCATACTCAGAATAAATTCCCGTTGGTCGAATTTATTTATTTCCAGAATTTTACACTCAATGTATATTTGTCGCCGCAGCCAAACGTATTAAAATAATGTTTGAATATTTTAATATAGGATAGGCGAATAGAAAAAGCGTACACTGAACACCGAAAGTTATCGGAATGAACGATTGAATAAACTGAACACAAACGGTATACATAAAATAATGCTCAGTTTGCGCCAAATTTATTAGTTTGTTTGAGTGAAACCAAATATAATGATTTTAATGTGTGAATATGTAGCCAGATTGTAAATGAAGCTCTTCCAATTTTTCCGATTTCTTTATTTCCTTGAATCAAGCATATTTATTGTATTTACTTTAAAATTTCTGACCATGTTTGCATGTAAAAAAAAATAGTGTTAAAAGTTTAAAAACGTGAAAGACCAATGACCCCTTGAATAAACATATTGTAAGCTGAAACTTTGTGTTAACACTTAATAGATTTTTCTTAACAAAGTTTTCATATAAAAGCGACGACGTTATGCTCAATAGTTGTGTAATAAATAATTAAGTCATATGCATGACTTCAAATGAATATTTTATATGATTGAAATAGGATTGATACTGCATTTTACTTAGCCAATAACTGATCTCCGATGGGTCTATAACATACAAGTGCTCCTTAAACCGTATAGCCCGATTCAAACAAGCGCACATTTGCTTGTCTCGGATGCCCTTTTATTGTACAGTCATATAAGGGCTGATATTTCTGTTAATTAAACACATCAACAGATTCAGTTGTTAGTTCGGCTTGAACAAACTCCAGTCACATATATCGTATGGATAAGTTTGATTTCACACTTTCTAAGAGTAGTAAGCGACCTATACACTTTAACAAAACACGTGTTTTAAATCGTAAAATTATGCAATATTATTGAATTATGAATGAGAAAATAATTTCCCGTTTGACTAGCGTACACTTATTTTTTTGCGACGTAAAATTCTGCGCTCATTCAGAGACCCTGAGTTTAAATTATTTCACACGTGCGAAATGCTCTGCAGTTTATTTTCTGAAGACACAATTTATTTGAAACAAACATGTTTTATCATTCATCCTGTTGTAATGAAGTAATGGAGCAATTACGAGCCGTTGTATGAACTTTTACTTGCCTTAACGCAGCTACATAGGGACTACTTTTTTGACTTTCACTCTTTGTTCATTTGTTTTTTTTTAAATGTATACATGAATTAAGCGTTTATGTTTCAAATCAATTGACCGTATATAGATACAAACCGTAAATTATCAACCCAATGCAGCATTTCTTTTAATGTGTTGAACAAAATAAAAACCAAAACGCAAAACGTATCAAGCGTGTCTGCTAAAGTGAAAAGTTATGATTTCCATTGGGGGACGGAACATTTTGAATTTTTTTCAAGCCACGCCGTTTAAACTTTTCTTCAACGCGTCGGAAAAAACACACAATGGCACTTACATTGTATTGTCTTTTTCTGACGAACATACGCAAAACATATATCCCTTTAAGATGTTATTTAGAATAAGCTCGACACAAGAGAAAGGCTTGTTGTGGTTTAGATACATAAACAACTATCTTTTGCTCGACGATCATTGCATTTGTAAACATTAGAATGTTTTAAACGCTTGGATTGTGTTCTATATATGCACTTTGTTCAAATGCGTTTTGCTCTTGTTAAATGGGACAATAACAGTATACATAATTAGGTACTCTTCAATCGCCTTTAATTCACTTCCATATCGGAAATGTAAGTCATATTCATATATTCATGCACAAAGGCCAGAGTTATGTTTATATTCGCAAGCTATAATAGAAATCTGTTTCTTTTATACATAATGATAAAATATGACATTTCAGCAGTACAATAGCAGCAATGAAAATAAACAAATTGTTATTTTCACCGTTGAAAATAATACATTTTCGGAACTTATTTTTTTATGTTTAGATTATCATATCAAAATTTACTTCCCTTCTTCGACACACTTAAGGTTCATGGGGGGGATAAAATTCATTAAAAATTCGCTTTGGTTTTTCTTCATTCAATGTGGTACAATATGGTCAAACTATATATCATTTTAAAGCTAAAGACGGATAGAATAACATAAACACATTTTTGCCATTCAATATTTGTGTGCTTTATTCATATTTTGGTTTAAAACCAATACATTTTTACACTAATTTACAAAATCTCAATCTAAAGTTAGGAAGGATATGCACTACCTTAAGTTGAATAAATACAAAGCTATATACATATACAAGGTCAAGTTAGCAACATTTCACAGAAAATTATTGTCATAAAACAACAAATGAGTTTTTATTCAACTGCCTATTTTGGATAAATTTCCTAAACAAAGTTCTAAAAATAACTAAAACGTAACTACTTTTTAAAAATCCAGGTATGGTGGATAGTAAGGGTCACAATTCTTTTTTAAAGGCTTAACAATTTTGTTATTTACCTCTCAACCAAATTGCAAATTTAAACCATCTAAAATTGAAATAGATTGCAGACGACATATAAAATTGTAAAGAATTATAAAGAAATTGGCAAACCGATTGATTTTATATTTCGATTACTTCTACCCACTTTGAAAGCGTGGCCCTCGCTGTGCTCCGTAGAAAAACGTGCAAAACAAATCGGTCGAAACCACGTGCAGTAGTGAGAAAACCGGGTATGTGTATACACATACCTGAGAAAACACAAACATATTTTGACAGTTGGTTCGCAACTAGTAAAACAACTATTAACATTAATCAGCAAGAGATCGCACTCAATAACAGAAATGACCACGTAGAGATATCATCACTTACCCTATTTCAAATATTTTCCAGCTGAAAATTGTCCCCCACACGTCTTTTTTAGTTTATTTGTATTGTTTTTTCTGGAGCCGAAGTGCATCTCACAGAATATCCATCTAACTTCCGTTGTTTTCACTTTCGTTATTAAAAACTTTGTTTAAAAGAATTATTTCTCCTTTTAGATTGTTAAAGCGATGTGTTATTATATATTATCAATAGAATAGTATACCGTGATGAATTTAACGGAGTTACGTATCGATCCTTCTGTCAGTCTGTAAGCGTACTATTTTATGCGCAATAATATAAGTATTGTGATTCGACAACAATTGTAAACATTGGTGAAATGCTTCTTACATAGTTATTCTTTTGAGTGTTTATGAGGTCTGATCGTGCAGTTTTCAAACATCAACGGAAAGATTACAATCCAATGCATTTGTCATCGTCAACCGTTTGGAATGTCAATTAGGCGATGAGTTAGTTTTTAGCATGTTTCTTTCTATGTTATGAATTTACAAATGGCTGCCCCCATGGTGATGAAATGACATGTGTTCGAGTTTTGATATTTCTAGATATGTAAACTTTTTTTACTTTTTAAGCGTAACTTGCCCTCGTCAATGTCGATATTATTCACTAGTTATATAATTTTCCGCCGAAATACGTGGAATAAACATGATTCAGATTTTTGAAAATAATGTATATTTTAGTGTTAAAATCGCTTTGTATTTTGATTGATTTTGTGGATGGTATGATACGTTGATGTACAAAATTGGTAGCAGTTTGAAGGAAAAACATCCTTTAAAGCATATATGTATACATTTTCAATGTGGCACTCTTCCTTTAGTCAAATTTGAGTTCAATGCTTGGGGACCCACATTTTTCAAAATGAAGCCTCTACATGAACCTTAACAAGTACTAGCTTGTTAAAATCGACATCCCACCGAATCCAACACATTTTCTTTTTATTTTATCCTTTTTTTCACCGTTTATTTACATTGTAAAGGAGTTTAACCGGAGAATTTCGCTGGTATAACAAACACTAATGACGTCATTTTGTGAATTGAAATGTATTGAGGCACGCCACGGAAAAAAAGGTAACTTTTCAGCGAACGGGAAACAGCTGTTAATTATTTTTTTGAAAAGGGGGCATACACGAAACAGAAAATTTGTTCTTGTTAGTGTAAGATCGTTTGTTATTTCACTCGTGATCATAGAAAAATAATATTTTCACTCCACTCGTGAAAATATATTTTCTATGATCGATCGTGAAATAACAAACTATCTTACACTGACATGAACAAATATCCTCTATTTATTTGATGCTTTTCGGTGGTTTATAGAAAAATATCAGTGAATTAAAACTGATATTTCATTTTTTTAAACAGTCAAAAAATGACAGTGAAAATAACCGATTTTCCATTGTTTCGACGAAATGACGTCATTATTTAAGCGGCATGCTCCAGTTAATAGACTCTTTAAAATGTGAAAATATTTCCTATGATCACTCGTGAATTAAAATCGATATTTTCTATGATCACTCGTCAATTAAAATCGAAATTCCAACAAATATCCTTTCTGTAATCCAATTGAATAAATGTCAACTGTCAAACTTTCGAGACGCATGGCTAAACATTAATGTATACTGGTATTTAAAATGGTTAGTACAAAATCTGTGTTTTATGTATAACTCTGAATTATTAATATGTCTTCTTGGTCGAAAACAACATATTTCAAAGCACACTTGCAACGCATTATAGCTGTTAACCAATATGTTGGTCTTTTTGGAGTTTATGACTACAAAAGGGGTATTTTCTATCTACAAATGCATTATTCAAGTCGTTACACACTTCCTTATGTATGTGTGTGTATGTAGATCATTATAATTGTATAATTTTAAAATAGTACAAACGACCATATTCCATTTTTGTCAGACGAATGATAGATAGAAGGAATCTTTTTGACAAAACACTCAGATTTTCTACAGAAGGTGATCCTGATAGGTATGTCAAATATAACTATATTGTCTCAGATATATCTTTGATTGTTTAAAAAGTGTTCCTTAAAGTGTAAGGTAAACCTCTTCCTAATTTGATAATTAAATGCGTAATGAATCTGCTAAACATGATATTTTATTTTTAAGAACGTATATGTATGATACTAATTTCAGTCAGATGCATGAACATGAGAGAAGTTCATACGGATCTGATATTGATGCTTATGCATATGGACCACCTAATCAAAAGGTATCATGATTTTTATTCTACGAGTTGAGATTTTAATTAACAAATAAGTATAAATCCTGCTTGGAAGGCTTCTAACCAAATACGTTAAAACTTACGTTAAATATGTATGGAAGGGTTTATCCGCCAGTGCACGCTTGTTAATGACCGATAACCTTATATTTCTAAATGACAATTGTATTTGCTTATTGTCACTTTGACATATTACAACTTGCATTTGAATTCTGTTAAATTACAATTGTATATTTTCTTCTTTTATTTTGCTGTGGAAACAAGTCCTTGTTCATGCGCCGTAAAGCTTATGATCAGTCCCTTTTTGGATACCAATTGTTTTTGGTGTAATGGAATTTGCGTTCAGCTTTACAATATTGAAATGTTAATTTTTAATACTATTTACTTCTGTGATTTCTTAAGTGCATTTTACTTGGTTGCTTCTTCGATGATCTTTCTGTGCATATACAGCGTTATTTTATAACATGGAACCAATAATACAGGTGACGTTCTGGTGCAAATTATAATAAAGGGAGACCACTCTGTCAGGTGTACGATAATTTCCGACGTGTAGACTACTTTTGTACTTAATATTTTCGTTCGAGCTGGCTTTGCTGATAGTGTATACCGAACAGATATGTATTCGTTCAGGAAAGTTTATTTTAAAGAATATGATTTATTCTCAGATTGCAAGACATACGGGCGCTTGGACGTATGACCACGTGGTATGTGCTCGATACTCACGTGTGTTAATTTGTGCATACTCGTGTATTGCGCGCGTTTATGTGTGCGTGCGAGAGTGAGCGGTGGTTGTATATTGTGCGTCCATGTGTTTCCATGCTTATGACGCTTGTGCGAGATTATATTGCGAAACGCGATTTTTAGTTGTCGAGATCATGATGGAAGCGAATTTCCCATAGGAAAACCAACCTGTCCATTATGTGAGCAACAACGAAACCCACACGCACCGAGTGGGTTTGGCCAAGTCCGCATATGTCAGAACGGATTGTTCTCAGCAGCACCACCCGCGCTACTCAAATCTCAAAAGTGATAACATTATTTTGTAACTGATGTATACTTTCCTTGACAATGACAGTTAACCGAATGTAGCCAGCAACACCCGTCGGAAAAACCATGCGAATATGATATATTGCAGACTGAATGACCGTTTTTTGTTAGCTTTTTTGAATAACATTTTGATTTTTAAATTATTGATTATATATACGATTGATCAATATTTAGTGTTTTCGAATCCCTTGTACAATTTAATATATGTGAAAAGTAATCAGCTTTTATCGTTTTACTTGTTTTGCTTGTTAATTTTATCAATGGGTATATGACATTACTTATTCATAATGACTTATTTTAGTGTCAAATCTTCCTCTCACTCTAAAGATCTGTGACGGCTTATTAAATGCGAATTCGTACATCGATATTTGAAAGAGAACCTTTTTAACTTGATGTAATATTTATGGTGTTAACTATTATATATATATATATATATATATTTTTAATAATACAAGGCTAAAACTGATAACAGAAACATGTGACATAATGTGATTTATAATACTTGACCATATAGCTGGAAACATATATCTGATACCAGAAAGCCCACATAAGCAGTATTTGGATTACATTTTGGTATTGTTGTTATCTACACAATCTGTTCCAATAATGTCCCTGGGATCAAAATTGGTCATCAAATGGGATCAATGTCTTAAACAACTTACAAGCACAATACATACACGCAATAAACGTTCATTGCAAATATAAATGCGCATGCCATTAAATGTGTGTATATCATTGTGTTTGTCTTTTCATAGCCGGCGAACAATACAAAGCCTGATAGGTCTAAACCTGAACCTGTAAGGTATACGGATTTTTGTTGATGCGCATGTAAGCTATTTAAGTTCAAATGATTCTGTATCTTAACATCCATCCGCAAAAAGGCGAATGTTGCATGAACTTGAAGTATTTTGTTAGTCAACATATATACGGTCTTCATCAATATGGTTTTATATGTGTTGTTAAAAGTGACTATAATCAATTTTTATACTAAACGTACTGATTTTAAATATGGGAGAAATGGTATTGTGTGTATGAATATAATCGAACTGAGTAACTGTTTATAAAGTCCAATTAAAATGAACTGGTGAAATATCAAACGTTGAACTAAATGAACAGAACATACTAAGAATCTTGCAAATTTGACCAAGTCCATTTAATAACGACTATTAATAAAGTTGCATTCCCCATGGGATCAGTTCGTCGAATGATGAGTTATTTAAAGAGAGTTTTCAGCTTATATGGATAGGACATTCCGGCGACAAATGTACAATTTGAAATAAGTATCATGTTATTATACATATTAATATCTTTTTATAAATTACGGCTTTTTGTTTGGAAGAACATGGTGTCATTATGCAAAATATGTTTTTCAGTCAGCCACCTGTTGAAACTGACAAATTTACGCTACAGAATAACACTCAAACCGCCAAAGCAACGGATAATCAAACGGTACAACATAAAGAGTGTTTTTTTATTGGCCGTTTCTTCATGTAATAACATGCTTCAACATTTTCCAAACCTTTGGTGTTATGTGGATATTGTCAAAATTGTTTGGTTTTGTCGTTATCTGTGTGAAATAGCTTATTGTTATCTAAAATATTCTACTAGGCTGTATAATCGCTTAATTAAGGTGAATAACTATTACACGGTATTCGTATATATCCGTGCGATGACCGTCTTATACTATATTTATCTTATTGGTGTTATGTATGAAGGTTAATTTGCAATATTTACACTTAAAACTGAATCAGATCTTCAGTTTTTCATATACATGTATCAGTTCAGTCATATAGATAACTTTCAACCATACCTTTGCAGGACCTGTTTTATGTTATTTATGTTAATATGTTAATATCTTATGCACCGATTAGTAAAGTGTCATGCCTGTCACTGTCTCGAAAAAAATATGTCTTGATTATGTAAAGTTAGGACACACCATTCTTACTGCAAATTGTAAAGGCAATCCAAAATTGTATAGTAATCTTCTTTCGATAAGACTCTGATTTTTAACACAACCTAATTTCAGAAAATTTTATTAATAAAACAAGTCGAGTGTATTTGAACATTTATAAACGTAAATGTAAGATACTTGCTGGAAAGTATAGCTCACGAATTTATTGCCACCAACCAACCGGCTATATAGTCAATAACCCGAAGTACGTATAAGTGGTTTCAATAACGCTTATTCTCTAACATTAAGTTTGTTACATTTCAAGGCGACAAACATTACCAATTATGGCGGACCTACAAAACAAGCGCATAGGTATATTGATTGATTGTCTTTATTTGTCGATATTGACGTTACAAAAGATTTAACTTTTATTATGTATTTGCACTCAAATATTTATAATTCAATCATTATATAATAATCTTTTAAAATAAAAACCTACGTTACAAACGTTATGCATATGTTTGATAAAATGATATTTTGTTTTCCAGTCAAATTCAAATTAACACGGCACAGTCGGCCGAACAAGGACACGTTATACCAGCAAAGTCAATTTTGCAGGAACAAGTTATACCACCATCGCCTAAAGTACAGGAACAAGTTATGCCAACGAAGCCTATGGAACGGAAACACGTTTTCCCACCAAAGCCTATGGTGGAGGAACAAGTTGTTCCACCAACGCCTACGGTAAAGGAACAAGTTATGCCACCAATACATAAGATACAGGAACAATATATGTCACCAAAGCCTACGGTACAGGGACAAGCTATGCCACCAAAGCCTACGGTACAGGAACAAGGTATGCATCAAAAGCCTACGGTTCAGGAACAAGCTATGCCACCAAAGCCTACGATACAGGAACAAGCAATGCCACCAAATCCTTCGATACAGAAACAAGCTATGCCACCAAAACCTTCGGAACAGGAACAATATATGCAACCACAGCCTACGGTACAGGAACACGCTTTTCCACCAAAGCCTACTGTACAGGCACAAATTATACCACCAAAGCCTACGGTACAGGAACAAGCTATTCCAACAAAGCCTACGGTACATGAACATGGTATGCAACCAAAACCTACGGTACAGGGACAATCAATGCCACCAAAGCCTACGGTACAAGAACAAGGTATGCAGCCAACGCCTATGGTTAAGGAACAAATTATGCCACCAACGCCTCTGATAAGGGAACAAGTTATGCCACCAATACATAGAGAACGGGAACAAGCTATGCCATCAAAGCCTACGGTACAGGAACAATGTATGCAACCAAAGCTTACGGTAAAGGAACAAATTATGTCACCAACGCTTACGGTAAATGAACAAGTTATGTCACCAATACATGGGGTTCGGGAACAAGCTATGCCACCAAAGCATACGCCACACGAACATGTTAGAACATCAAAGCCTGGGGAACATGAAGGCGTTACTACGACAAAGTCAACGGCAATTGAAGAGAGAACACCATCAAAGACAATGGTACAAACACATGCTATACCGACAAAGTCAACAGAACTGTGGCAAGATACACCGCAAATGTCAACGGTACATGAACAATTTATAAAGGCAAAGTCAACGATACAGGAAAAAGTTTTGCCGACAAAGTCAACGATACAGGAACAAAGTTTGCCGACACAGGCAACAGCGCTTAACAAAGATATATCACCACAATCAACGGCACAGGCACACGTTATTCCGGCAAAGTCAACGGTACAGTATATACCAACAACGTCTAAGGTAATTAATCAAGATAAAACGGCAGAGTCAACGGTATTGGGCCAAGATATACCGGCAACTTCAACGGTGCTGGATCAAGATTCATTGGCAAAGCCAATATTATTAGCACAAGATAAATCGGCAAAGTCTTCGACCCCAGAACAAGGCGACGGTTTTTTGACAATAACGTCAGTACTACAAGAACAAGGTTTACCGGCAAGGGCTACGGTGCAGGGACGAAGTCCAAAGGTAAAAACAGAAGCCAATCCAATGGTACAAATTGAAAGCTTGGTAATTAAAACATTTAATATTAAAACATTAGGAGATAGCTCAATGAGTCAAAATTTGTTTAACTCAAATGCAAGTGCATCTGTTATTTTGGAAAACAACAAACATATACACAAGTCCACCATTAAATTAATAGAAGATTTTATCCGTGTGTTTTTGTATGTAGATTTAGAGTAACACAATCGTTTCTGCCAAAAAAAGTGGCTTAATCTACCAACTGGGCAAACAGCTCTTTTATTTAAACGTTGGCGATCTGCTTGCGGAACGCCTGACCCTCCCCGCAAACTTTAAATTGTATTGATAGAACTCGTGGGTAAAACAAACATCACTAAATGCACTAGGACTTGAGATTATTTTGCATATGAGCAGCAATAACCAAAACTGTATGTTGCTTTCTTGAAAATATGTTGATTCCAGAGTATAAAATAAGGTATGCGCAAATGTCATAACTGTCAGATAAGTGTACTACAAAGAGTTTGTTTCATTCATAGCCAACGGATATTTCGAGCTCTGTCGGTTTAGGCTACCAAGCTGAAAGGTATAGTATCAATTCATATTCAGTTTTTATAATAGCTTTCGTTATTACATAAGTTTTGTTTTCAACAACAATTTATTTTTTTGGCGAATTTACATTTTGGTAAAAATTTCAAGATTTTATTTTTAATTAACACTGATTTAATGCGATATCTTTTTTTATTTTCAATTAATGTAATGAGAAGATATATAAAAACGGAAATTATCATTTCAGAAGCGTGATGCTTATTTTGTATGTGTACACAATTAAGTTTACAACTGGAACTAAGCATTCAATGAAAACGTACATAAATTATTTACTCAAACATTCAAATATTAACTTAACAATCGATGGAAAAGTATTACAAACAACATTTACAAATGGAAAATTTGGTTTAGGTTTGTTGTTTGGTCTGGCGATTACAATAACACATTCGCGTTTCACATATTTCTTACTTCTTTGAATGTGAATTATTTTCAGCCAAGGATCTATTACACCGCCAAAGTTTACGGCACAGGGACTAAATCTAGACGCAAAAACACTGGATAAACATACGGTAGACAAAACATTGATTTTTAAAGTAGGAATATAACAACATGAGAAAGAACATACAACTTTCTATAAATTTAAGAGTTTTATTTAAAGTGGTAGTGTATTTGATATTTGGAAACAATGTAAAATCACAAACATCAATAAGTATACTTATAACAAATGTATCATAGTAAAAAAACGAGACTGTGCTTATTTCTCTGGTATCAGTCGCCTTATGATAGAATAATACATCTTAGAAAGTATTGGGTGTGTATTTCTTTGACTCATTCTGTCGAAGGTAGTTGTATACTTCCCTTCTTACAATTTCATACGTAATTCATGCATACGTGTGTTTAATGCCAGACGGAAATTGATGAGTCAGCAACACACAGCACAGATGAACAACAACAGTAATGTATTTTATTTTCTTGTCTGAACATCTGTAACATTGTCACTCACGACGCATATGTACATCTTTAATATTAATTCAAATAGATTTTATATAGCATTACTGTAACATTTTGTTTTTAGGTTCACAAATGTTTTGTAAACTTTTTATTAAGATAATTTTGATCACTTCGACCCATTTTGGAATATTTTAATTTGAACGTATTTCAGAGAGTTCATTCGTAAATCATTAGAAACCATGATTGAACTTTGTCGTTGCAACGGAGAAAGTTACATGGCGCGAATTGAAGAAGTAAAGCAAATGATGAAAGGAGATAACAACGAACAGAATGGGCAAGAAAAAAAGTTTGTGAATAATGCAATTGATATATACTAAGTGATTAATTTCGATAAACTATATATCGTGTGACGTTTTATTTAATAAATGCATTGAACGTTTTCGAAAAACTTTTGAAAATCTACCTGAATACCTGTTTTCTTTCAGTTTTTATTGAATAATTTAATGTGAATATATTTCAGAGATTACTTTTGTAAATTAGTGGACACCATGCATGAAATATGTCAGAGCAATCAAAGATTTTACACAGGACAACTTGCAGATGTAAAACGAATGATGACAGAAAATGACACACACAATCAGCAAAAAATCAAGTAAGTGGCAAAAAAAAGGAACATATACAAAGTGATATTTTGTTTTATTGCAGTATCATGTGCAGTAAATTAACCATACGCATTTGGACTTGAGAAAAGAAAAGCAATCACTTCTGTAAATGTGTTATATTCATTGAAACATGAGCTACATGTATAAAGTATCATGAGAATATTTCTAATAGTTGAACATAAGTTTTATCAACGTTTAAACTGAATTACTTTGTTAAACTATGTTACATGTTACTATTTCAGAAAATTCATTTGTAAGTCAGTTGAAACCATGACTGAAATATGTCGTACTAATGGAGAAAATTACATGGCACAAATTGAAGGTGTAAAGCGAATCATGAAAGAAAATGAAATCAAACAAAACGAGCAAAACATAAAGTAAGTGACATACGTCTGGCGCATACGATACGACTCCTTTTTATGGCTATTATATCACGTGCAAATTTAACATTTTACGTTTTAACTATGATTACGATTTCAAGACCTATTTGCTTTAAAACACTTAGGAAAAAATACAACGCCAAATGACAATGGAAGAAGTAGTAAACATGATACATTATGTAAGATGTACTCTATTTAATCGGTCTTGAAAAGCAGTTATAGCTTAAGTAGTTGCCGTACCATATGGACATTAAGTATTTCTACCATACATTTGATATGATTTTTTATCTTGTCCTAGGTTTGAATGGGCATGGATGACTAGCATCATACAATATGTTTCTTATGGTCGTAAAGAAAATATTTTTTGTTTTATGTTGTTGTTATTTTTCAAAAAGACATTCGGCTTATTGCGGAACGAAGCTTAATTTCATTCAGATACTTAAATTGATTTATTTTACTTAGCACTATTTCCTTGTTTTATGCATGCATTACAACAAAAGTCGTGATATGTTTTTTAGGATTCAAAGTTTTCTTTATCAGTAATTTACCAGCATATATTATATATAAGTGAAATGCATACTACTTTTAACTCCAAAGCACTGTTTTGCAGATTGCAACGAGATAAAGGCAAAATTCAAATCCGTGACAAAATAAATTGCGTTTTACAAAGAAGAATAAGGTACTATCTGTTATTGTAAAACGATGATGTTGTCTATGTTGTGTTTTTAAATATATTAAGATACATGCTTACTTTTTATAATTATTATACATTTTCTTACGAGAAGGACATGTCGATGTTGCTTTTTGCATCTGTATTTTCAGAAATCTTCAAACGATGAAAGATAATTTTTTGTTAAAATTCGGACAACATGGAACGACAGGAGATCTTAAAAGGTGCGATGTACATTAAAGATGCGCATTAAAATGTAATGTAGAGGACATCTAAATCATTTTATGGATGGTGCTAACCGAAACAGCGTATTGCAATGTGAATCCTCCACTGTGCATCATTACCTATTTGTTCACCAAAGCATTGACAACCACTCACAATTTCTATGCATGCAGCGGTGCTGTCCGAATAGCAATAAACGTTTCAGAAAGTATTCTCACTTCAAATTGAATACAATACTCGGTTTTCCTTTACAATCTTGTTGTGGAGTATGTGTTACATTTAATATTTTAATTCGTTCGATGCAGGACATATTAGTCGCCAATTTCTGTGTTTTAAGTAATTATTTTATTGTATCTAAAAATAAAACCCTTACTCTTAATAAAACTAATATGGCTGACATCGTTTCTAGTCTTCAGGGACTGTTGGAGAAAGACGAACAGTTACAACGACGACAAGCCGAACTGGAAGATACTTTGTCTGTAGAATGTTCTACGAAGCAAACAATGACGGTAACTGTTTTACTGTTTGTATTGTCGTTTCATGTTTACTTAAATACAAATAAACTGTTCAACATCAAATACTTGCGCTGCGTACATGTTTGTTTCTGGCAAAAATGGAATTACTGGACGCTGTCTCTGGCGAAGTCCTATATTACTAACGCGGGTTTATAATTGCGACCGGATTTCTTGTAATTACGAAATTATAACTTGACATTTATTTGATATTTTCGGATATAACATGACTTATTTGTTCATGCCTTCGCTACGTTATTTGAATCGCCCGTACATCTGCCATCTGTAAGTATTATTAAGCCTCTCTTCGTATCAGCAGTCTTCAACATTTCGTTTTTAATTGCGCGTATGCAATGCCAGCATTTAGATTAACGATTGGACTGCTAAGTTCCGCCATTTTAGAAGCTTTCAAAGATAAGTATTTATAGACAAGAGCAAATCCGTGCTCAAGTGGTAACAAACTGTTGCTAAAGTGTTGTTTCGATCACTCGCATGCGACGTTAAGGTATTTAAATCACAAAACTTCATGTTTTGAACTTTCCAAACCGTTTATTTTAGGGAATTAATATCTCAATTCTTATACAGAATTTTATGAAATTCTATTCTTTTACGACTCTAGTTATACATTGGTAATAAAATATTCTGTTTGGCGCAGAAAACTGTCAAAATCAAAGACATATACATTTTACCAGTTCAATACTTAATTGCCAGAAAAGGCAAAATATTTTGTTTCCATACGTAACTGGCGGCCATGTCTTTATTGAATGTGGATTACAAAATTGCATCAGACTCAATTACAATTAGAATTTTAAACAAGATATGTGTTTGTCAGAAACACAATGTCCCCTTCTGCGCCGCTTTGAAGCTAAATATTTGACCTTTGAACTTCAAGGGTGACCTTGAACTTGATCTTTCACCACTCAAAATGTGCGGCTCCATGAGATACACATGCATGTCAAATATGAAGTTGCTATCTTCAATTGTGCAAAAGTTATCGCAAAATGTTTAAGTTGGAGCAAACAAACACACAAACACACAAACCATCCAACCAACATACAGGGAAAAAACAATATGTCACCACTATAGTGGTGGGGGACATAAAAATCCTTGAAAAGTTAATTTACTGAGACCAAATAGTATTGATCTCAGGGAAATATATTGTTGAGAATATAAATTTAATAATCGACAAAGTAAATGAACATGACCAAACTGGACCATTTTTTGGAATTCCAAAGAGTTTTTGATAGCCTGGATCACTATTTTGTTTTCAAATGTCAATGGACAATCGAGTATTGTAAGTCTACTTTAAATTGCGTTAAATTATTTTACAGCAATGCAAATTCATGTATAACTATTAACGGTTATTTCTCAGATTTTTTAAACATTAAAAAGGACGTAAAACAGGGAGGTCCCCTCAAACCCAACATTTTTATAATATGCATATAGTTTTGAGCTAACGATATAAGAAATGATCACAATTTTAAAGGAGTCAAATTATGCAACATTGAAATAAAAACCAACACTATTTGCAGATGATAAATGTTTCCCACTTGAAGACAGCCATAAGTCCTTTGAACACCTCATCAGAACCTGTTACAATTTTTACCAGGTCATGATTAACACTAAACAATAACAAGTGCTCAGTTATGACACTAAGTTCATTTACTCATGCAAAAGTAAAATATTGCCCCAAAATGTAAATGAAACTGTGAACGCGCGACATCGTTGGGAATACAACACAACAGAAGCTATTACGGAACACAATATTTCAATTAAATTACAGGCATTTAACTGTCTACCAACATGATAGAACGTTTAACTGCCTTTAATCGGAAAAAATACTATTCTTTTTAAAGTTTTTAAGGGACTGTCAACCACGAATAACGAAAAAAGAAAAGTTCTAAAATACTGTATTTTTGTACACTTATTAGTTTATATTGATTAAAATATCACGACTGGTATATTACATTACTTGAAAAAAGTTCATATTTTCAATTCGTATATTCAATCATAAAATTTCGCGATGTGAAATCGAAAGTACATCGCAAAAATATGTGACATAACGATATACACACTATAAATAAAGCAAGTAGATTGTTCATTTTATGTATAAAATATATACAATACACTACGCATGCACAATTTGCATTACTGGGTTTACCACATGACGATGATGATCAATCTACTGGCGTTATTTATAGTTAACTGGCAGTTACCTGGTAGACATACCCAGTAAAATGTTTTACCGAATATACTGAAAATATTAAATCGTAACAACTTTTTCTCAAGTAATGTAATATACCAGTCGTGATATTTTAATAAATATAAACTATTGTTTGTAAAAAATACGGTATTTTACAACTTTTCTTTTCTTCGTCGTCGTGGTTGACAGCCCCTTTAATAGAACACTATGGCAACTTGTTCATTCTGAAACGTTATATAAAGCAAAATGATATTAAATCATAAAAAAATCAATTCTTATTTTTGTTTATATTTCTTGGGCTACACTAAATATTAAATATAATGTAGATAATAAAGGATAAGAAATCATTTGGAATAATTCATATATTAAAAATAAACACATCGGTGTTTTGTTTTGTTTTTGTTTTTAAAAAAAATGCATGGCAGAGGTACCGACATTGTTAAACATTTGTATGACTATAGACCTGCAAATGTTAACACTTTCGATCAAATTAAACAACAATGATTACGAAAATATCGAATTTCTCAAATATTATACATTAATTCAAATTGTCCCATGAAATTGGAAAGAAATCCTTAAAAGATAAAAGATAAAATTTCAGTTATCAATAACCAAAATACCTAATTTAACAAATGAAAAAAAAAACACAAATTTGCAAATGTATTTACTACAAATGAATCCTTTTAAACATTTGCGACACTGTTGAGTCCATTATGAAATGGGGTAATATTTCGGCAAGAATATAGAGTTTAAGAGTATCTCTGTTAAACCTCTATTGCTTAGTGACGATATTAAACTCAGGGAATTCCATTATAAATATATAATGAGATTAATTTCAAACAATAGCTTTTTACTGCAAATCGGTCTAAAACCATCAAATTGATGTGCTGTTTGTTGCATGATGCTTGACTCAAATATTCATATGTTTCGGGAATGCACAACAATACAAAATTCTGACATAATCTTAAATTGTATATTGAAATTACAATCAATACACATAATCGAATAGACTACACCTACGAAAAGTAGTTCTCATTAATGCGTCGTTCTTCCGACGCTGTCAGAAGCCGATCTCGCGTTCGCTCGTAAATGTTCGGATATCGTGGCGGGAAATTCACATGGAATATATTTTGGCACAAAAAATAAAAACATGAATTTTTATTCCCGTTAAATATATAATGTTACCACACCACATCTAGAGTTGACATTTTGGCTATTTCTATAAGGAACTCTGAGCGTTATATTTTAACTTTATTTTGCGAAATACTTTGCGAAATACTCGTTTTGTTTGAGTTTAGTATATTATATTATATTATTATAGTATACACGCATATGACAAGTTCAATAAAAGTTTGATGTGACGCAATGCTGTTGTATTTGAAAACATAAACAAAACATAAAAATTGTTATGCATGATCTGTATTTAAACATTATCATTTTCGTGGGAAATAATCTTCAAATTTAAAAACAAAGATATATACTTTAAGTTTTATATGCAGACATTTTATACCAATACCATATACATAAGAAGCGAGCTTGTAATTAAAAATAGATTAATTTTTAACTTTTGTGAATGACATGACAGAAAACCCATCGAACATTCAAAGCAATTTAAATACATGTGCAAGTAATAAAAGAAACAAGTAACTGTTTGAAGATTGATATTTATTTTTTCCTGGTTTCACGATTGTATATTCAACAATAAACTATGAATTACAAATGTTTAATTCATACTCGGAAGATCAGCTAAGGGCGTTAATAACTATATTAATCTTAATTTAACACTGTATATGTATAAACCATCATCAATATTATATTAGCAACAAATAAACATGTCATGAACATCTTAAACAGTAAAGAAAGAATACTTATCACTATGTAAATTATGCAGTATAATACTTGTTAAATATATTATGATAGCTTGTGTTATATAGTCCCATGTCCTTTTTGTGGCTACTTAAACAGTAATTTAAAAATGCCCAGTTCTCCAATCTTGCAATGTTTCTACGTTCGATAAAACAGGATCCGCGATGTTCTATGTTACGTCCAAATAGGCAAAGAGATCGTTTCTGGCACATGTAACTATATATCAGATGGTGTCAGTCATTGTTTACCACGTTAAAATTGTGTGCTATAAAGTGTATATAAACGCTGAGATGTCTATATACAAAGTTAATAAGCATCTTGATTGTCTGACGGAACAAACTACAATCCTCCTTTTCATTTCAATTACAAAATAACAGTTTCGTTTCAATTTTGTCCCTAATTTGGCATTTTATATCGCGATCTTAAATTTAAAACTTATTCTAAATGCGTGGATTAAAAATGTACATATATATAGAGGTTAACGTATATATCCCGAACGGAAACGAAAAGAGAGCGGTTAGTGTTTCGTCGCAAGTTAACTTTAAAACATTTTACCGAGATGCTTTATAGTCTGTGCTTTAAATAAGACATGTTAAGACCAATAATTGTCCCTAGAACGAAGCGTTTCCCGTATCTCACGCTATCCGCGTAACCTTTAAAAACTCTCTGGGTGCGACCGCAACAAGGGAATATTCCGTTGCACTTGTTAAATCTACACTATACTAATACGTTTTAGAAGGGGGCTAAATGCCTCCGAAAAACGAAAAAGCTAATGCACTAAGGAAAATTCTCTTATAAACATGAGAAAGATACGATTATCATGTTAAACGTAAATTTGAATATGACTCCAAATCAAACATGTGCGAATGGCTCTATCGTTAAATGCCAAATGTATCCAGTATAAAATTACAAATAAAAAAAATATTTAAGTTAAAGCACGCGGACATGTCTTAGTGCAAACGTTCAATAAAGCTTTTTACATTGTTCATTATTGGCAAGTTTATACTGAATAGCTATGCTGATCTTTCAAAGGATTATTTTAAGTGAAGGCATTGCATCAGTTATAATAAGGACTTTACATAATTCGATCGTTTTAACATGAAACGTTATAACAATCTCACCTATGACAACTCTAAAAAAGCAAAAGTTAAGTGAAATACGTATTCCAGAATGTGACAGATTTTGAAAACCCAAACTCATAAGTGAGAACGATCAAAGCTGACACATTTAAAATCCTTTCTAAACAGCATACATATACAATAAATAATTGTTAATACCATTGGTAGATAACATAGGTCAGTGTTGTTTCTACATAAAAATAACTTTTTTTTGAGTTGTGGTTTATAAAACATATTGACAATATTCAAATAATACAATTTTATCATTAAAGAACAAGGTGGTTTATTATCACAGTGAGTAATAACATCCGGAGTAGTATACCAATTTCATGGAAAATAGGGAATCATTTCAATAGGGGAGTATCCAACAAAGGTAGACGGCAAAAACAAGGCAACACTACTTTATGTCATAACATGCCTGTATTTTTCATCAATTTGTGTATGCCGAACAAATGGTCATTTACTGTTATGTATAGAGTACAAGAAGTTCATTGTAAACAAAAGTCACTTATTAGAAAATCACGAAGGGCCTATCGATTATACACTTTAATATAGACTTAAAAAACATATCATTCGTGTCTATTATGGAAACTCAGGATTACCGAAAACGAGTATTACACGATAGATATGTTTTGGTTTCTTTGAAGTCTATCCTAAACGTGTCAGAATTATAGGATATACATAAACAAATATTGCAAGGATGGGTAGAACATATTTTTTTCAAGGAATACGATTTAAGACCTATTTTATAGTCAGTGTAATGATCATATCGTATCTTTAGGCACACTGTTACATTTTCTTCAAGATGGAATGCGAATTAGCAGTAATTAATTAGAAAATGCTTTTTGAGATTGAATTGTTTATCTTTCTATAGTTACAAACCATTGCGTACTACATTTTTATATATGGCATACATTGATACAGAACGGACATAAACATATATAGCCTTAAGTGACATAATAAATAATAACATGCCATTCTATTAAACTATTTGCTGTTTCTTTATACGTTTTCGATAAACATATTGAATATAATAATACCCAGCTATTTAAGAGCTTTTTTTACAGGACCAAGATTCAGTAACAACAAACCGAGGCTCGAGCGGAAAGTATGTTTCCTGTTTGTTGTATCGTCTATTATGGCAAACTTTGAGAGTTATTATTTAAATGTGACTATCATAATACTTAGCACATTTTTTTAAATAATGACAAACGTAGAATTTAATGTATATTACCAATGTTTTATCGACACTAACCGTACGGCAAATACTTAATTACCGCATTCTAAATATAAAAATCATAATTTAAAGCGACATTATACGATTTTCATACGTGTTCAATTGTAATACATGTATATTGATAACAATATGTTACGATAACACAAAAGAGGCAAGAAAAAGTATACATTGAAGACGAATTTCATAAAATGCAGCAAAGACAAATAAGCGCCCCTAGCCGATTGTAAAGAAGATATTTCGTACATATTTTCCTACAATAACCGAAGCATTCGTCTTTTTAGTAAGTGTTCGTGTGCCGTATGGAGATATATCGTTGCAGGAATTTAAAATGAACCGTAAAAATAAATTTAGATTCACATCGTACATTCATGATTTACATGCTGGCGAATTCGACTGTACAGACATTTTTTATTTTAGAATTAAATATCTGGCTTATTGCGCATTTTTCGACACATTTTATTCTTAACCTTTATTTTAATTTATATTGAAAAATATGCATTATAAGTTTTTTCAATTTTTTTATATCAATTCATAAATATTTGACAAAATCGTATAATCTCGCTTTAAAAGTAGTTTGCTTTTATTAATAACATCACACAGTATTCAATGTATAAAAGAAACATGACTTTTGTTTTAGTTTGAACTGGCACATTGTTATATAGACTAAATGTATACCTTTTAAAATTCGGTTTTGTTCTGATTGAATGATTTGATGCTTTTCAGAAAATCCATGTCGATTAGGGAGGCTGTCAAAGCAAAAATACTGTAAGTCATCCGGTAAAGCAACACATTCACAAATTATTGACTTACCTTTTTCAATGCTAGCTTTTCTGCATTCATTCCATTTAATATTCGTGAAGATGAGCGTATATATGTATATTTCAATAAAATTGTATGCAAATATAATATTACAGTATTCATGATATGCATCTTAAACACACACACTTAGTTTACATATTATATCGTTTTTGTGTGACTAATGTTGTGTTAAAAAATTGGCAGAATTTATACATTTATAATATTATATCCTATTTCTCTGCATTGTATTTAAACGAGGCGATCAACTCCTCAACACGCCATTTCATATTAAGAAACACTACAACACAATTTGGCAATAATCTCCGGCACATTCGCATTCAAAATTAACGAAAGTATTACACATTTATGACATTTAAGTCACTTTTAATTTATTAAGATGTGCAATATAACGCAATTGTCATCAATCAATCTATGATACATTCTAACTTTATAAACATTTAAGCTGAGATATATTTGAGACAGATATTCATATTTTGCTAGGGTAGATTTCAATTACGACACAAATTTATATACCAACTACATATAAAATCTTATTTTATTTATATTTTATTAGATCGATAAACAATGAATTATTACGCTATGAATACTCAAAACACTATATTTTAAATTCCGTTTTTCCGCGTCTTTAATAGTTATGTTCGTATGTGTTTACCCATCTCGTACGTTACTAGGTGGGGGAAAAGTTAAATTATTTTAAACAAATGCTCAAATAAATTTACTTCACATGTAAGCGTTCAAACTATGAACGACTCTTAAACCAATGTGTTGTGTGTTCGCGCGTGTTAAACATTTCAAATATACGCTTATTAAAGGTCAATAGCCGATTTTATTACGAAGAATGATATTTTATAAAATTATTCTAAAACGATTGGACTCGCCAAGAGCACGGAAACTCGTCCATTGTTATTACGGATTGTAGCTTGAACACTCCGCGCTTAACGTAAAATTGGACATTCAATATCGTGTTATTTTGTTAATTTTAAATAATGTATTCTTAAAGTGTTTATTGAAATTACAGTCCAACCCCTATTAAGCAGCCAGTCAAGGGAAACAGCCAAATTGGCTGCTTAAGCGGGGTGGCCTCTTAAGAGGGGGTTGGGTCATAGGGAGTCTGGAGTTGATGAGTGCATGGCCAACTGTTCAATTTTTGTATAGACAAAATGGTAAATATGTGTACATGTACTAAACAATGTATAGACTTAAAATAATTGTATTTCTTCCTTTCTAAAATCAGCTATAAGACAACATTTTCATTCAAAAAAATATTCTATTCATCTTTCTAATCATCATTATATCATCATCATCAGAATCAAGTAAATGAAAAAGAATCATTCTCATGATTCATTGTTTACACAATGCGCGTTGTATGGCCCCAATGCACTTAAGATGAGAACAGTTGTGAATCAGTTATGCGTGAATAACTCCCGTGTCACTATAAATCGATAATTTATTCGGTTTATTGAAGTTTTATGGCTTTGAATACCTACCGCACGAATTGGTCCCGACAGTGATCTCCCTCACGATAAAATCGTGGCCAGTTACTTAAGAGACTGATAATAGCAACCGGGTGTAATCCTCCTGGTAATCGTGCTTTTCATGCATAATATTATAAAAACATTTTTTCGCCGCGTAAAAGGTTTTATCAAAATTAATATTGAAATCATTGTAAATATAAAACAAATATAAATGTTTTGTTTTATTCCCAAATGAGAATAATAATTTGTAATTCGAAACACACTCCCGATTGTTTAATGTTAACGAGATGTTTACAAATTCTAGCATCGCGTATTTCCTTTCTCCCGACAAAAGCGCGCGAAAATTATGCACCAATGTACAATGTCACGCCATACCCATGGTTCGAAAGCATGTGTGTATTTATTTTTGGATTAAAACTTTGTAGCACAGAGAACATGTAGATCAGTTTATTTCGGTTAAAAGTTTTGTTGTTCTTTTTAACTTTTAATTAGCCGATAATTGTCATAAATGTGTGCTTGAAATAGTATTCATAAATTAAGAATCTCCTTTCCAGTAATAATAGGTGATATTCGCAATTGCGGAAACAAAAAGAACGGTCGCATATTGCTTTTAACCCGATAATCCGCCGCTAATTAATTGCAATTTGCAAACTGGCTGTCAAAATGTTTATCACACATCACGCTTCAGTACTACAGAACCTAAGCCGGAGAAACGGGGTTACCGCTTAAGAGGGGTGCATTATATAGTGTTTATCGACGGTCGCGGCACAGACCGGCCGGCTACACGGGGTGACCGGCGATGAGGGGTGACCGGAAGTAGGGGTTGGACTGTAGTCTGTTTGCATGAACAACTTTATCCGACATGGTTCAGTGTGTTGCTTTCGTGTGCATAAAGCGTCCGGACAAAACTTCGAACTAAACGAACCGGATTTCATAACTTAAAATGCTTTTAATATATTCTGAAATTGCGAGACAATTTTCTAAATGTAAAATTATTACTAGAAACACGGAAACGCATTATTGTTATGCCTTTTTGTAGATCGCATATACGGATTATTTAAAATGCCACTACTTTCATTAACATGTACGCATCAATGGTTTGGTAACATTAACACGTTATTTGAACCCTTTGCTAATCTTTAAGAAATAATAGGTGAATCAACACAACATCTATTAAAAGGACAAATACCATGCACCTGATAACTAATTACACTTTTGGTCTGTGTCACCATAAAAATTAAGTGTTAAAAATATTATGTGTGTTTATCAATATTTCCTCAACTTATAAGAAATTATAAGTGAGTAAAAAATATGTACACTAAGTTATACAGATATTGAACCCAAATAAGTTACTGTTTCTACACAGACTGGATACAGGCAATTTTTTAAACGGCAATTAGAATACTATTAATAAAATTAATATTGTTTGCTAACACTTCTTGGTATATTATATTAAAATATTCACAATAAAATATAATATGCTAATAGTTGTGTGTATGGATCATACTTATTGGCATTCGTTTATAAACACTCAACAGCTTTGCCTTTTTGCAGTATTGATAAATATCTGGATTGATTTGAGGTAACAAAGAGAATTATTGCTGTCTTAGTTTTCTTAACATTGGCAAATAGCCAGCAAAAGCGAATCTCAAATTGAAACACGTTATCAGCGCTGTACTATTCCAGATGGTGGCATGTTGTTTATTATTATTGGGTGTTAGAATTATAGGTTATTAGACGTTTCACTGTACAATACGGAGGTATATTCGGACGAGCACACAGTTTAAGTCATATTGGACGAACCGTTAGGCGAGTCCAATATGACTTCAAACTGTGTGCGAGTCCAAATATATCACGTATTGTACAGTTTAAACGTCTAATAATCTTTTTATTCTATATCCCTTTCTAACGCTCTTTTGTTTCTTCTTTAAAATATATTACAAAACCAGCTTTCCGTATTTTTATTTTCATTCACCTGATTACGAAATTTATGACGTATCTCGTGTGACGTCATTTCTCTGACGAAACATACTAGTATAAGCAAGACTTTCTGCATTTTAAGGACAACACTAATCACTATGGACGTGTTTGTGTTTAACAGTAAATTAATCATAATATTTTTTTAAATCATCGAACGAATCCAAAACGTATTTCGGAGTGTGTGTTTGTAATGCATAATTGTTAACTTCGATAGGAATAAAACAACTCGCTACGACAGGATTACGAATTCGTAAATCGTGTTTTGGGTCAGAATGGTTAGCATGGCCCATGGGATACAAACGCTATCAAAGAAAGTGTGGATTTAAAAACATTTCGATAAAGGGATGGAAGAACAGAAAATGGAAGGGCATATCATTGAACTGTGTTGCTATAAGCATTGGATTAAAGCTGTCATTGAGGTTAATAAAATAGAGTTTTTGTTTTGCTGTTGCATTTGTTTTTCAATTTCAAACAATAACAATATCACTTGCTGTTGCATTTGTTTTTAATTTCTAACATTTATCCAATTTATTTATTTAAGAAATACAATCTAAATATCGCCTGTGTGAATCGAATATTGTACATTCGGATACTTTTTCTCGGTAACTGCTTTTATCGTTATAAAACAATCGCTTAGTGCACTTGTACTCAACTGTCCAATATGGAAAAAATACAGACTTTTTGGATCCAATACCGGAATATATTGGACGGTCACGTGGTACTTATGAAGAATGCCCATTGGATGAATTTATTGGATATAGAATAATGTGTCTTATCAGCGGACCTATCTCAAGTTGATTATGGCAGTCACAGTGGGGTATCAGATAAGATATTAGACATCCACCCATCAAATCTACTTTGTGATATAAACATTGATCGCTATCATACTAGGGCCTTACACAAGGGTGCAGAACCTTGTCGAACTAAGGTCACACCCTGCACCTTTTTTTCTACACATGCCCTTATTTTGATTTCATCACATTATTATAACGGAAGCTGTATTAGACGTTTCGTGAATTCCGTTCACAACGGTATCAAGTATCCGTTCTGTGTTGATGAACCGTACATTGTATTCATATTTAACGCATTCATACTGTATAATTACAATCAACAAAATCAAAAATAAATTGTGTTTTGATTCCGGCGTGTGCATTAACAAAGACAATTATATTCACCAATCCCTATTCCCTACACGATGGGCATTTTAAGCATCGGCAAAAGATTCTTCGATGTCCGATTCAGATTCAGATTCAAAATCTGACTGACAATCACTGAACTCTCATAAATAGTAACATGTACGGTTAAACAAAAATTCTCTATAATAAGTATTATATTCCATTTTCGTCCATCTAATTTTCTTACAAAATTGGCGGGAAAGATCTTGTTCAAAGCCCTATTAGGCCGGTTTGTTATTTCGGGCGAATGAACACGGGTATAAACTACGTCATTACCAGTTGAATGAAAATGGCGAGTAGATTGGAATGTGTGAAAATTCGCGACTTTGTCATATTCGTTCTCGCTTATAACACCGTCATCGAATCGGAGCGAGATGCGAACACGTTTTTATATGCACTAAATTCGATAAATACGGGGTTTTAAGGGTTTTTAAAAAGCATAAATTTTACCTTTAAGTAAATGTTAGTGATCTACATCTTTTGATACCAGTAAATCGTTCAGTAAATAGTTCCTTTAAATAGTAATAAAAAATTATCTTCACATCAATTACAGGTACGTGCGATTATCTATTGATAGCAAACCTGCAGTGCATGTATTATAAAATGCTTTATTGAAACGCGCAAGTTATGTACGTATACGTTCAAATCTTACTGGACTAGCGAATCCGAAATTAGTAAGTTGGCATTTCGTTTCATATCTATTTATAAATTTATAATGATTTCTTGTTTTTTTTAAATGGAAGAAAATATTGCTTGAAAACTAAATGCAGTATTCGGAAACGAAACGGACATTATTTGCGAGCTACACATTTCATGACATTTATTTTTCACAAACTTCATTAAAACGCTATACTTGCTGGAATTAACGCCACCCGAGTTGGTATCATTTGATGCACTATATTTTATGTTTGCTTATACACACTTTACTTTTTGCATGGGTATTTGTTTAGTCTGTTTTATGTCTTTAATTCTTATATTATTTGAAGTTAAAGATATGATAAGTATCAGCCATACCATGCATACTGGTTAGAATTATATTTCAATGTTAACATGGTAATTGAGGCATCTTAACATATTAACTCTCACGGTGTTCCGCAACATGTGAGTTAACACAGCCCAAGTGAATTCAAACGCTACGGTCATCGCCACGAGCAACATTGAACTCAATAATTAGGTAGTCAAGCTGGCGATGCTGTTGAACCGCACTTTGCCAATGAAATGTTTCACATCATTTCTATTCATCACGATGATAAAGCTGATGGTGATGACGACAGTGATGATAACAATGATGACGATGAGTTCGAAAGCGACCCGCGTACTTGCCTTACCAGCGTTTAAACAAATTCCACATCTTCATACACATGTTATTTAACAACCAGACATATAGTTGTAGCGTATATTTAATGAAACGTTGTTATCATATGTAAAAAACTCGCTATTTTAGCGAACTTTGTAAGAAGAAAGAGGATACTGCATGTGCAAACGAAAAATGTCTCGTCAAGGAACTTGATGAAGTTGAGGAACAACTGCGTAAAAAGACAGATGAGGTGGACAAACTGAAAACGCAAATAGGGTAGGTAGCAGTTGCATAAAATAAATATGGTAAAATGATCATACTTCTATGATTTAATATGCATTTCGATGCCATTTTAGTTTAATGACATAATAACTAAATTACCATCTTATAAATAGCTTTCAATTTATTTTTATTTTTCAGACATTGCAATCCGAAGAGAAAAAACAGCTTCAGAAACGGTATGCCGAAACATATGCTCATATATGCTTCCTAACATGTTTTGGTTTAAAAGTATTAAGTATAGAAACAATGTATTTATTGAAATATTCACCCAGTAGTAGTAGTAGTTATGGGATTACTTAGTACAGTAGAAATAGAAGTAGCGAGTTGAAGTGGTAGAAGTAGAAGCAGTTAAAGTGATTTGTAGTAGTAGTAGTAGTAGTATTAGTAGTAGTAGTAGTAGTAGTAGTAGTAGTAGTAGTAGAAGTAGTAGAAGTAGAAGGAGTAGTAGTAGTAGTAGTAGTAGTAGTAGTAGTAGTAGTAGTAGTAGTAGTAGTAGTAGTAGTAGTAGAAGTAGTCGCAACAGTAGTTGTAGTAGTTGTAGTAGCAGTAAAAGTAATCGATGCAATAGAAGTAGAAGTAGAAGTAGTAGTAGTAGTAGTAGTAGTACTGAAGCGTCAGAAAGTCATTTTTTATTTGCAATACATATACAAGTTTTATATATCATTGGAAAGATCTCACTGAGACAAACACAATGGTACCACTGGTTTTAAATTAGACCAAACCTGAAGAGAGTTATGGCCCTTTGAAATTTTGCGAACATTAATTTTGTCTGCCAGATTATGGTGCATACGTATCAAATTATTTTTTTCCAATAAAAATACAATTGTCTTACACCATCGTAAAGGTCTCAATGAAAGGAATACAATGATTACTCAAAATTACTGTAATTTCAATGTATAAACACTCTATATTGAGTAATTGCTATTTAAGGCACTTTATTCTTTGTGTAAATTGTGTCGGGTAACTGTAGTAAAAAAGACACACGAACACAGATCCACCACAGTAATTCATCAAGCTTTATTTTCTAACACTGTTACACATTATATTACAGCAAACTTTAATAAATAATATTAATGCCACGTTTCTCAAAATCTACGAGAATAACTAACACCTAGTTGCATTTACTATCAACAAAGTAAAAAAAAACTGCGCCCCAAGCTTTTCGGCCAGCATTGATGACTTATTAACATTTCCCAACAATTCAATGAACAGTAAGGACATCAACTAAAACATTTAACAGCTTATTTCTTGTTTGCTCACATACTTAACATTATTAAAATTAACATCAAGCCTTGATGACTACATCTCCCTCTCGATAATCATCACCAAGCTGAATAGAATAGACCGCCTGATCATCAGCATAAATGACATTGAACCAGGCAGGATATCCAGGAACCTGAAAAATAGCACAAACATGTTTTAAGTATGTTTTATATCAATATAAAGTATGTTTATGAAAGTTGTATTTATGTTATTAGTATAATGTTTTATACAATAAGTTGTACTGTTCATTTTTTATTAATTAAGGTCGCAATGGTCAAGTGGATATGGTGTCCACCCTGTGAACGAGAGGTCATTCTGAAGATCTTTCTACTGAATCCAAGTACTGGTCTTTCCCAGGAAACCGACTCAAGACTTAGCCGAAAGCTGTTGATGCAATCAAGCTAAAATAAATTGGTTAAAACTAACTGTAATGGTGCATTTTTGACGTTGACGCATTAAAACAAGTTCAATGTATAGCTTTCAAGAAATAACATAAAATACCCATGCACATTTGTCATATACCTGTGATATGACTTTCCCTTTGTACCATTTCGCCTGCTCATCTTCTATCCACTTATGCTCAATGTCATGGCCCACCAAAAAGTGTTCGCTTTCTGGTGGGGTTTCGTAGCTTTGACCAATTAACGTTATAACGTTTTCTTTTAATAGTTCTATTGAAAGTTGCTGTCTTTTTCCGTCCACTATTTTTGAAAAGGCATATACATCTTTTTTGTTACATTTTTGTTTAAACACGTCTTTTCTAAATCTCAGTTGTGATTTTAGGGCATTTTCCTTTTCTTTTACGCTGTTAATTTCTTTAAGTTCTTTTTCCACTTGCCCTGGCGTTTGCCACAGCCCAAAGAACAACATTTCGCTTGTTGTTTTTTCAAGTTTTTGTACTCTATTCCTTTCTTGTGTTTCTTTTTTCTTAAAATCTTCTTCTTGCTTTTCAATTCTTTTTTTTTAATATTGATTTCGCTCTTTCTTTAAAACGCTGTCTTTCTTTAGATGCTTCTTTTCTGCTTTCTAATATTATTTGATTTATATTTTCCTGTTCATGCAGCCATTCATTTGTTTTATTTAAAGAAAATGTTATTTGGGCCTCCAGAGCAAGTGTTGATATGTTGGGATTTGCTGACAAAATGTTGTCGACCAGTGAAAACACACGTTCGGGAAATTTATTGTGTTTGTCAACGCTTAAAGTTTCATTTTGATTAAGGTTTTCATGAACACCACCAGGTAAATGATCGCCGTATTGGTGTTGAATCAATTTAGCCAACGCAGGAATTATCACAGATAGAATCAAAATCACATTGTCATCATTTTCACTTGGTTGCAACAGTTTTTCAAGCATGTTGTCAGTTTTAATTTCAACCTCTTTAAATGGGAATAATTTTCCAGCAATAAAATCTTCTAAGTTGTTTAAAATGTCATTCAAAAAAGTTAAAAGTTCAAGATATTTATTGTTCATTGCGGATATTGTGATATCTTTGCTTTCGATGATTCGCCATAAAGGGGTTGTTATCAATTTTGATATTAAACCAAGAGCTTTACATCCACTTACAAAAAACGGTGTCTGCAAATCTTGTAAAACGCTTTGTAAAAGACCATTTGTGCAGCTCGTTTTGGTTAAATATTCTATCATTTTTTCTTTCAAAAAGTAAACATGGCCAGCATTTGTAAATAAAATATTAAAACGATTTCCACGCAAAGGTTGTAGGGGCAAAGACAGCATATTATTTTCTTTCAAAAAGTCACAAATAAAAGTTTTAAATCCTTGGTAACAGCCATTCTTTTGGTCTCCTCTGCGTGCGAAAGCTTTGCATGCTGTTAGAACAGTCCTGACAGTACCGGAATTACCTTGTTTTGAAAAACTTGTATTATAAATAGGAACTTCATTTTCAAAAAAACTTCTTTCAACCTCATATAAAGATTTTTGAGAAACATCGGCCATATGCACTAGGGTATGCAGTCCACAAAAGAAATTGTTCATATGACTTAAAGCTTGTTGTGATTCTTCATTCATTTTTTCATAATTCTTATAAACTAATGGTAAAATTTCATTCCTATATTCCTTCAGCAAAGTATTAAATTTGGTTTCAGTTGCTGCCCTATCACTCATAGTATTTTTAATGTTGGTTAAAATTTTTGCCGAAGTTATCTCTTCAGTTTTACTAACTAAATCAATGTCCGAAAGAATTTCCTTAAATGTTTCCAGAGTATCATGCGATGATTTTGTTGCCATGTCTCTAAGGCCTAACAGACGATAATTTCCTTCAGGGTCCCTTGTTCCAAATGCCCCCCATTTTTGTCCATATTTGGAAGCCTCGTCAGTGTGCAATGTCGTATTTATATTGGCTGAAGTTTCAGAAATTTGTCGCCTTGCAATTACAGAACGTTCTATAGACCAATTGTTAACTGTTCGTGATGTCGGTAATTTGTGTGGCTCTTTACCTAACAGCTGACAAACAGCTTTAATGACGTTTGACACATTTTCACAAGAAACCTGAGAGTCTAAAAGAGCATAAACATAAGCATGCAGCTCCGGAATATATGTTTTGCTTGTTTCATAAAAAAAA
>NC_068361.1:61823541-61885752 GCF_020536995.1 Dreissena polymorpha
ATAGTCATCTACTGGACCTCCTTCATAAGGACTACGTAACCAGAATGTACTGAATATACTAACACTTCAACGAAGGTCACTAACAAACAATTCATCGAAACTATTGATGGACATACTTAAAATTTCATTTTAATTGGCACAATGGCGCATACATAAATTTATTTTTCGAAATAATCTCGAGTGTAACATTTATCCAAGGTTTATTCGAGTCCACTCACCCAGAGAACTGCACATTACGGTCGATCGACAAAAATCAATGGTAATGAACGAATCGCGAAACTGCGAGCGTGATTTTCAACCGTTCTACTTATGTTATAACTACCTTTTTTTAAGAAACCACCACAGCTGTTTCTAAACAACAATGAGAACATAATGTAACAAACAAAAGGCATACTAATAACAATATGTAAGAGGTGTCACCGTATAAAAGTATATAAATTGGAATAAAAGTTAGTAAACATTGTGTTAGATTTATTCCGATAATAATACAGTTTTAAAAGGATTGGTATTAATACATCGTGCCAAATTTTAAAGAAAGTCGTTTACATCATATTCCGAATGTTGTACATGAACTGTGAAAACACCGCCTTATAAATCTTCACGGACAGTGCACCGGTCCTAACTTCTTAAAGTCAGAATTTTAAAAGGTTTTTAACATATTGAATAAATGTAATCAATCTTTTGCTTATAAATGCTATACAGAACACACGTTTTAAGTTCTACTTATCGCTATAATAAATAACTATGATATGTACTAAAAGTTGCTTTTTTTAACTCGTGTCCGGGGTATTGTTTGTTATAAGATCGGTGTTTATTTCTAGTTGTCATTTAATACATGAGTTGTAGATGGAGTTAAAGTTTGATGCAACGTAGTTATACATTAAACGATATACCAGTATTATTGCAAATTGTTAAATAGTGGTCTGTCGGTCGATTTGTATGATTGTCTGTTGGTTAAAATATTTAAGTAAACTATGTAAATGTACTTTGGTTAATTTTCGGATATTTGTAAGACTTAAATCTGTGTATGTTATGGTTTATCTAATTGAACTGTTAAAGTTATTTAAATGTGTACTAAACCAAATGAAAACAGCTGACATGAAATATGCATTTGTGAATGGGGTGGGGTAATATAAAGAAGGGACACAAGGCAAAGCTTGCCTAAAGGCTTCCTGTCTTTCACATGTTTAAACGGTTAAATCAGTTCATTAGGTTTGCGTTTGCTCTTGCTAAACAAACACATAATTCCAAATACCGTATTCCGTCGGGGATATTGGAAAGCTGGTTTGACAATGTCAAAACACTTTCGGGTCGCTTTCGATGGTATTGGAACAATGTCGGGACTAGATGATGTAGAAACGTATTATTTCATTGAATAAAAACCAACTGCATAAGAGAATCTTACAATCACGCCAATATAATTGTTATTAATAAGGAGGCTTTAGGTAAGGGATTTAAAGAAAGATCATTAAACATAGTTCGGTTGCTATTTAGGAGGCGACGGGTCACATTATAAATATATACTTTTGTTGCGTAATAAATAATATTTATGTTGTTCCATCATTTTAATGAGAAATATAATTATGTCACCAATACATGCGACAGACAAACAATTCTGACAGTGCAAGAGGGCCTGTAATTTGTTTAAGTTACCGGACCTCACCCGATTTTACTGGATCTTGTTCTTCTTTTACTGCACAGGTGAAGATACCTTTTTGAATGTATGTCTATTTTAACAATTAAACATACATTAATTTCATTAAAGAAGTAGGCCGTTTTTTTATAACAAGTGAACAAACCTTTAATTTAAAGAAATATGTTCAAATATTTTACACATTACAAGTATTTGTGTAACGCCGTTTTAGTTTTACGATAATCACACAGGTTGAATACCAAAAACTTGTTCAACCACTACAAAACTGTTGTTTTTCGCTTACGTCACAAAACACTGCGCAGCGTTTTACTGGTTCTGAAAAAAGCACTAGGAGTTTATAATGTAAACAGAAAAGTATGCAAGTTCGCTTGACTGGTTGGCAGTAAACCGTTCTAGTTTATTGAAAACATCATCAAGCGAAGTAAAATACACATAGACGAGTACACTTTTATTTAAAATATTCATTTTCGTTTCAAACTAAAACAAAGTTTGACCTGTCGATGTTTTTCGGACACAAGGTTCGCCAGTTTCGGAACTGATACCAGACCTCAGCAAATTTTATCGGAAATGTCTGAGGTCGTACGTCATGACATGGGTTGATTATGAATTTGAGCATTTGAGCTAAATAAAAAAGTGTGTCAACATAATAATCTGCGTCTGTTGTTCATGGCATCGTGCCTCAACAAGTAGTTTTTATTGTGCTCTAATGCATATTATTAATTAAATAACCGAACTGCAGTTTAATCAAATTATCATTGTTTATCTCTTATATTGCTTTTTTAATATGACTTGCGATGGTGTGAGTATATTGTTATTGAGACTTGTGTGTTCTTGTTTGATTAATTCGCTAGACATACATAACCGTCAACATACTTTAGATAATACAAGATCATAAGGAAATTAAACTATTAAAATACCAACCACGATTTACCAAATACTTGAAACAAAGCATCATCAATGCGGGGAATAACGGTGTCAGAATTTAGACGAATGGCCGCCGATGTCTCGATTCGATCGAGAAATCGACTTTTCAAACAGGTACATCTTTCTTATTACTTACCTGTTTTTAATCGGATGACACCTATCATAGGACCAGCCGGAAGCGGTTTCAGCGAGTATCAACCGTTTTCCTCTGGTTGGTCTGAGTGTGGAGATAGGTCATTTCGCGATTTCCGTCAATTGAAATTTAACACAGACTAACAATAATATCACGGGTATCACACTAATTAGCACTGTTTAAGTACCAGTTGTTCATGTGGACGCATTTTGGTTGACAAAAAATCGATTGCTCATGGCGTTATTTTCAAGGTAAAGATAATATAACTTCATTACAGTGGCAATATAATGTTTAGGCCAGCATGACCGCAGGTAAGTTTTTCTTTAGTACTTTGCTAAAAAAAAGCTATACAAGTGTGAATTAGTACTGAAAATAAGCCATATCAGACATATAATAACGTCAAATACGTATCAAATATGTTTTGGACACGACATTTAAAGTCAAAATAGCAAGATGGTTTAATATAGACTTGGAAGCTGCCATCGATGGGACAATCAATGTTGGGGTATATTAAAGACTCGATATCGCGATGAAGTAATAAAAATTAAAGTTCCTATCGGTTACCTCAAAGAACGTACATAGAACAGATATAATGTGGCTTAACCAATTCTGGCTAATTTCAAGTTTACTAGTTACCTTGTGAAGTGAAATGTGTCTGAGTTGGTGTCTGTATTTAAAGGGTTTAATGCCCGCTTCGAGGTTATATGTACAGTCTGTCCTCTATCATGCTCTTGTAAAACGAGTACTGAAAATAGACCAATGTAAAACTATAATTTCAATAAAACTATGTTTCATAAAACTTACCTGGGACGCAAAAAAACTACTAATCTACATCATCAAATGTGCTGAGTATATTCACACGACAAAATATGATTTTTACAAAAATACTTGATGGATGGATCACAGAAAGCTTAAAACACAGTACACAATCTGTAGGAAATACAATGCATGTTCAAGTTGTTAAAATACATTCCCAATGCTAAATCATATTCATACTTCATGTTCTGGTCACACACGGTATAGTAATCGGGTAAAAGATTAGCCCGTCTTTGCATTGTTTGTACTTGTCCCTTTATCATGAGAAATTGTTCTGAAAACAATTGAACATGCACTAAAATTACATTATCCTGAAGGAATTTCTTCAAGAAAAAACAGCAATCCAAAAAAATATTAATACAAATGTCTGGAGGAACAACAACATTTTCAAATACTCGTAAGCAATAACAAAAAGCAGCTACACCAAAACAGGCTTACAATAAAATTCCTAATGAAAAGAAAATTTTGATGATCCAGATAGCCGATGTCGTATACGAAATTAACATTTACAGTGCCTTTACATTACATTAGATATGTATCTAATGTACCAGAAAATGCCAATGCGAGTTTTTTTAGACTTATTGGGCGGAGAAAACGGTATTCCTTGACATGTGCATTCTCAAAATCTGGTTGTTCTAGCAGTTGTGCGTGTATAAGGGCCATGCGCGTGCTCAATATCAATCGTCAAAAACAGTCGAAACTCAACTTGATTAAGTCTTTCGGCACGTACCCTATCTGAATATTTATTTCAATGCCGTTGTCTTCAAAACAAATACATTAATGTGTTTAAGTAAGCTGTTGATCATCTATTTTAAACAAGAAGCATAATTTGCACTGTTTGTTTAAGTTGTTTTCCTTTCAGGAATCTAAAACAAGCGATGGTTATTATGCAGGCGGACTGTTCTGAGCGAGGCGAAGACAATGAGCTAAGGTTTGTTTATTATAATTATCTTGGTAGACGATGCATATGTTATCTAATTACCTTGGAAATTAACTATTTATTTCGATCTGCGTACCATTGCCAAACGCGACGTTTGCCTTACACACATATACCACTGTTTAGCTCGAATTGAATCGCCCCAGCTTTATAGAATAGACTATTTTATAAACAAAATATTACAATACAGTCTTATTATTAATTTCTCGTTACACTTGATGCGTACAGAAATATAAATGTAATCGGCATATAATTTATGTTTAATCCTTCCGAAATGTTAAGCTCAACTTTCAACAACAACCTTACCAACATAGTTCACTTAATTCAATGTGGAGAATATATACATTATAGTAGACTAAAGTTAACACCAATATCATGATTCTGATTAACGTTATATTAATACAAGTGTGGGGAGTTGTAGAATAATTAATATTTAACTTGGAAATAAGGACTATACTCACGTATGCGAAACATGACAGAGTGGTTTGGTTGACATTACACATGTGTATTTTGGTAATCTTGCGTCTGATAGATATTTTGCATTGGAAGAACAGACCTGAATAGAAGTTTTACATAACATCTAAAATCGAAGAAGGCTTATGTAACATTATTATACTACCACGAGGCTCACTGGCTTTTTGTATTTGCGATGCAAAATATATTATGTATCTTAAATATATACATACGTGTTTTTACATATGCATTAAAACAACACAGCTAGTTATAAGTTTAATGATGGATACGGCAGTGTATATGCCAATGAATGGTATATTCATTACAATAAACAACTGGACCTTTATGAAACTTCTGCTGCAAGATAATTGTATATATTCGGGTAGCATATCTATATCCACACATAACATACAGTTTTTATTAGTAAGGGAAAGTGTGATATATGGTGTCCTTCCTGTTGATTGGTCTTGTTTCTCATAGTGTTGCATTTGTAATGTCCAACTAATATGTTTAGATGTTTAAATAAGTGTAGTCACACATTGGTAATATCGTAACATTCCGGTGAAAATCGATTCGAGAAAAAAGTTAACGGATATATGGCATTTTTTTTAGATACAATTGCTGCATTGTTTTGCAGCCAATAACTATTACGGGTCGAATCCAATCCAAATAATACTGGGTACGCATATAGGGAATACTTTAATACATGTTTGGTTCGAGCCTTTAAGCAATTGTAATTTTCTAGTTTATATGAATTTTAAACACTGTTCGAGGATGATACTTCTTCAAGTGATGGGAAACTTGTAATTTTACAGAACTGGAAGGTTTACCCTCATTTGTTTTAAATTTGACTTATCATGGCTACTAGAAGATTGTTCGAGATAAGTTTAATGTGTTTATATAAGTGTATATATGTCTGTGTATGACTATAAAATACGGGTTAAATTTGTTTTGGTCGATGAGTACCCAATGGTGTTGTAGTTTTGTCACCTTCTAACTCCAAGAATATTTGTGTCGGGATTATTTCTTAATGAGCTACTTAAATAAACATCACCACTGGCTTCAAAATTATTAAAGTGAGTATGCACGATTTGTATATGTGTTAAATTGTAATATTTTGATAAAAATAGGTTACGATAACACAAAATAGGCAAGACAAATTATACACTGAAGACGAATTTCATAAAATGCAGCAGAGACAAATTAACGCCCAGAGCCGATTGTGACGAAGATATTTCGTACATATTTTCCTACAATAACCGAATCATTCGTCTTTCTATTAGGATCGGAGATAGTGTTCGTGTATCGTATGAAGATATATCGTTGCAGGAAATTTAAATGACGTAACATTAAATTTAAATTCACATCGCACATGCATGATATACATGCTGGCGAATTCTACTGTACAGACATTTTCGATTTTAGAATTAAATATCTGGCTTATTTAGCAGTTTTCGACACATGTTCTTCTTAACTTTTATTTTAATTTATATTGAAATATATGTTTATAATAAGTTGTTTGCACATTTTATATAAATTTATAAATATTTGACAAAATCGTACATACTCGCTTTAAACACATTTTCTTTTATAAACATAGCAATAATGAACCTAAGGGACATTATTAGAATTGTTATGCATGTTACCGTCAGCTTGTATTACACGATACAGGAATTTCGCCGAACTGAGCAATAGTTACATCATTTAAGCTACGGTCACCGGCTTGGAACGTTTAATGAGTTAATCGGAGGATTAAACCAACGTGATGTCTAGCCTAACTTTAAAACTCTGGCCACCATGTATCGCAAAACACACACATGAAGCCATCAATCAGGAAACAATCTTAATTGTTCAATATGTAAAATTGCATGTATGCGTCGAATGTGTTTTTATTTTTTAAAATATTCTCGAGGCTAGCGATTAGCAATGAATTCTGAGACGTTCATATAAAGACCTTAAAAAATGAAAAACATATATAGTACAGTAAATCCAATATATAAAGATTAAAGCATCATTTCAAATTAGTTAGGGGTATGATTTAAACAAGTATGAACTTGGCTCTACTCCTAAAACAATCTTAACACCAACTATGTCAACATAAACTATACGCCCATGGATATTTAAACGTAGTGAAAGTTCAACTGCACTGATAGGATAGATCCCTATGTATGCATTCTGTCTTGTATTATGGCAAGGAATCAGTTAAAAAAAGAGTGAGACAAACGGGTTTCAAGAATACAATTAGAGGTTGCTACCAATAACAACAATTAGAGACTGGAAATATGGAAACATGGATAATATAAACGGCGATAAGAACTACTGCGTAAACACAAAACCAATATGTTGCTGTATTGAAAGCACAATTAACACATCCTTTACGATTGTACTATTTGTTACCAACAAACTGCAACTTTCGTGCGCTTTCGTGCAAATTTATATTACTTGGTGACAAATACTAGAAGCTATATTGCATCATTCGTTACTTGATAAATGTAAATCCAATATTCTTGTGCGTATACATGAAAAGTTATCAATGTACATGTATGTATATATATATCTTACATAAATTGTTCATTGGCACATAATTTTAAGAATAGTGTTTGGGAAACATGATACTTTTGTGTTTGTTTGAAGGGACCTTTTCACAGATTTTGGCATGTTTGAAGTTTGTCATTACATGCTTTATATTAAAAAAAGTAAACATTGAATGTTAATAGCTCCAGTAAAAAACAAGAATACAATTTAAGAAAAAAGTAAACATCAACTGGGCTCGAACCAATTACCTCTGGAGTAAAAGTCTTACGCTTAGACCACTCGGCCATCCGTTCTCATACACTGTCCGATGTATTTTAATCTGTATATAAGCAATTCTCGTAGTGTAATAAAAAATAACGACAACAAAAGACCTCTCCAAATTATTAAGTCGTTTCGCGTTGCAACGCTTTATAATATTCAAGTTTTAAAATCATCAAAATATGCCTATAATGGATATTTTAGAGCAAGGCAAATGTTCAATATTACTAGTTCCTCACAAATATCATAAATACAACGAAAATGTGCGAATCTCAAACACTTTTTTATTTATTTTTGTCAATTTACCAAAACGTGAAAAGGTCGCTTTAAGGAATAAAACATCACTTGGATATAAATTATAAAATATATTGCCATTTATTTTTTACGCATTTTCAACATTAATATTAGACACACAATTTTTCTTTCATAGTATATTTTCTTTAAAAAAAATCAGAAAATATTTTCCCGATTTAATTATCAAAACCATTTCCATTAAGATCTTCTTCATGTTCAATTTACGAATTAATGTTGTATTTGTGCTCATTAAAAACTTGCCATATAAAAGTTTTAGACCGTCAGTTGTCCAAAACAGATAATTGTACCTACCAAATTATGATAACATTTTAAATACGAAATGGCATCCTTTTGCGTACATGTACAAATCTAATCTATACCAATTTATTAATAATTTAAAAGATATTTTTTTCACTTTTGTACAATAATTATGTGATCCGATGTGCATGTTTGAGACGAACGCATTCTTTGGTTCCATCTAAGTAGCTATATACAGAAGTTGAGATTGTGTACATTTCTATAGAATGCCTAAAGTAAACTACAGTTTTTTATTGTTTCGTAATACTATCCATATCATGCACAACTAGGGAGCCTGTCTATCACACAAAGTTTTAAGCAGCGGAACGCCACTTACTATACCAGATAAGCAAACTTACTGACGATATGAACATTTTGATTTTTTTTTTTCGAAGAACTGTTTGCAAAAAATACTTTAACAACCTTTGTTCTGATGAAACAAAAATTGGAATTGTGTTATTTAAAAAAAAGTTTTTAACTACAATTTTACCATAACGTCTCTTTAAATATTAAAACATGTGATTTTAAATGAGTTTGTACTTGCTTTTTGTGTCCATGTCACATTTCAAAACTGTATGCTATTACACAAACCTATAAACTCTAGTGAATATGATATATTTTATATGCATGCCTTAACAACACACGTGATTGTGATTTTATGATTTTTATAATTGCAGCGATCTACTAAAACCAATAGCTGAGAAAGACGTTCAATTAGAGATGCAGTGTGGCCTTTTAAGGGATCAACTGAAGTACATCGAAACAGAATCGTGCCCTGTTGGTCCCTGTTTTGAGGTAATAATGTATTCGCTGTAGCTGTGTTCATGTTCGTTGATTAATCGATGTAGTAGGTTAACACACAAAACACGCTATTTTATACAAAGGCTGAACGTATAAGTATGTTCCTAAATCGGATATAATCATGCATTATATAATTTGTAAAAAGATTCAATCCAATAAACGCTATTCGCATTATAAATTGTATGATAAGATGTTGCATTAACCATACAATGTTTGATTCGGACATATTTGAGGTTCTAGAAAATGTAGTTGAGCGACCCATTTAAAAAAGTATAATTTTAAAATGATAACGTAAATATATAAGTGATCCAAAAAAAACATGCATTAATGCACTTCATATTGAGACATATATTGATTTCATTCAAACTATTGAACTATCATTTGGTTATAAACAAATGCTTATTGTGAAACATACGTTATTTATTTCGTTATTACGTGTAAGCCGAGCAGTGGAGAGGAAGACGCAGCAAGTGGAGAAATGGAACCTGAGTACTACTCATTTTTAATTTTATTTTGTTATCATTTACCGCTTTTACCTAATTCAAAGTAAGACTTCTACAAAACAATATGCAATTTATATAGATTTATGCTGGTAATTCATTTACAAATTACGTATATGTTTGCTTGTTCGTGGTTTCCTTTCATTTCCAATATACAAAACAAAACAAAACAGTATTAATCTAAGGTATAAAGTCAATGGATGTAAAAAACTCTAAAATTGATAGAAAAATAGTATTTTTCAATATATAACATTGAGGATGTTACTTGCAACGGGAATCTATATTATATTTCAAGGTGCGAACCGAACATTAATAATAAAGCTACGTCTTAACGTTTTGACTCTTATGCACGTTTATTTGTTTTATATGTATTGTAGAGTGTTAACCTATGTATGTTTATATTTTGTAAAGACCATTACAGGCTGGACAATCTATCAAACAGTGGACTGATTACATGGAATCTAATTTGAGAATTAGGTACTAAACATGAATTTGCAAATGTTTTCTGTTGGACCTTTTTATGTACAACATGCGTCGTCGTGTGCGTGAAACATAACCATACTATCAACGTTCGAAAGTACACAGAATGTTTATGCTATATTTAGACATTCTTAGTTGTTAATTGTAACAACAATCATAAATTGATAAATATATGGCATTGCTTATGATATCAAGTCCGTCTTCGCGTTTTTTTAAATTTGATAAATATTAGTTATCTAAGCTTACACAGTATTTTGTGTTTCTCCCTGAATTAAACCTTTTTTGGTGATATAAATGCATCAACGTAGATATTGAAAGTAGAACGTGAACAGTAATGACTTTGTATGATGAACTTTGTCCGTGAAAAAGTGTCTTTGTCTGAAATTTTCTATGAAAAGTAATACCCTCACTACAAGACAATATGCGGTGTATTTTTAAATCAATCTGTACCGATAACACGAATGTATGTTGGTTTGCCCCAAAACGTGTCCGAATTACATATCCATATGCGTTGATCGATTTCGTGACAAACGTCCACCTTCATATGACGATGTGCGGACTGCAATAACATTTTTGCTCAAATGTTAGGACTGAACTTTCAGGGTAAACGTTAAAAAGCGACACTTGATTGCCAAAATGGGGCGTTTGCGCCCCATATCTTGGAAATGTGTTGAATTATTAAAACATTAATCGGCAAAAATGTTCTTCTATGTAATACGGGTTGTCGTGTGTAAGATACATGATGCTTAACACAAGGTCATGGTCTAACTTGTCGAAGTTGAGCTTATAAAATCCTTATTTTTATTATTCAATGAAGTCTCTTAAATAAAAGATACAGGCGTTCATCTTTTAGCGACAATGCGTCTTTTACAATGACTATTTGATTACCAAACATCTTTGAGTCAAAATGCTAGGGTCAACGGTCAAAATACTGCAATTCATTTTTTAAATATAAAAACAAATGTTCAATTATATAAGTTAACTTGCCTCCTTTTCTAAAATAAACGACCTCGTAGAAATGTGCAAAATTGTCTCTTGCTAATATAGAACGCGTTGTATTTTTTTTATGCTCCCCGAAAATTCTCGGGAGCATATAGTTGCCAGTTGCCAGTTTTTTGGAAGGCAGGAAGGAAGGAGGGAGGGGGAGGAAGGAGGAAAAGGCGGGGGGAAGGCAGGCAAGGACGGCAGGCGGAAGAAGGGGGGGGTGGGGAAGGTGGAAGGTTCTGCGGCAGGCTAGGGTTTCCTTCCTTCCTTCCTTCCTTCCTTTCCTTCCTCCTTCCTTCCTTCCTTCCTTCCTTCCTTCCTTCCTTCCTTCCTTCCTTCCTTCCTTCCTTCCTTCCTTCCTTCCTGGAACCTTCATTCCTTCCTTCTCCTTCCTTCCCTCCTTCCTTCCTTCCTTCCCTTTCTCTCCCTTCCTTCCTTCCTTTCCTTCCCTTCCTTCCTCCTTCCTTCCTTCCTTCCTTCCTTCCCCGAAATTCTCGGGGAGCATATAGTTGCCAGTTCCTTCCTTCCTTCCTTCCTCCCTCCCTTCCCTTCCTCCCTCCCTCCCTCCCCCCTTCCTCCCTCCCTCCCTCCCTCCCCCTCCCTCCCTCCCTCCCCCCCTCCCTCCCTCCCCCCTCCCTCCCTCCCTCCCTTCCCTCCCTCCCCCCTCCCTCCCTCCCTCCCTCCTCCCAGAAAGCTCCCTCCCTTCCCCTCCCTCCTCTCCTCCTTCCTTCCTTCCTCCCTCCTTCCTTCCTTCCTTCCTTCCTTCCTTCCTTCCTTCCTTCCTTCCTTCCTTCCTTCCTTCCTTCCTTTCCTTCCTTCCTTCCTTCCTTCCTTCCTTCCTTCCTTCCTTCCTTCCTTCCTTCCTTCCTTCCTTCCTTCCGTCACACTTGTGTTACAGTTTCTCATAGCACCTTCAATACTTTACCGATCTCTTTCATATTTGGCGTGTAGGTACCTTGCATGGACCTCTACCTTTTGATGAGGTTTGAGGCCATTAGGGTCAAGTTCAAGGTCACCGAGGCTAATAATAGATTTTTACGTCACACTTTTGTTACAGTTTCTCATAGCACCTTCAATACTTCACCGATCTCTTTCATATTTGGCATGTAGCTTCCTTGCATGGACCTCTACCTTTTGATGAGGTTTGATGAGGTTTAAGATCACTGGGGTCAAGGTCACCGAGGCTAATAATAGATTTTTCCGTCACACTTTTGTTACAGTTTCTCATTGCACCTTCAATACTTTACCGATCTCTTTCATATTTGGCATGTGGGTACCTTGCACGGACCTCTACCTTTTGATGAGGTTTGAGGTATATGGGTCAAGGTCACCGAGGCTAATAATATATTTTTCCGTAACACTTTTGTTACAGTTTCTCATAGCACCTGCAATACTTTACCGATCTCTTTCATATTTGGCATGTAGGTACCTTGCATGGGCCTCCACCTTTTGATGAGGTTTGATGTCACTGGGGTCAATGTCAAGGTCATCGAGGCCAATGAAAGATTTTTTTAGGTGGTTATTAACACATAGATTGACATAGCATCATCGGGGAGAATCCATCAGTTTCACTGATATTCTTGTTGTTTTGGTTGTCTTCAATTATTATAACTTTGTTTGTATAATTTTCAGATTGAAGAAATCGGAGAGTGAAGTTGAAATACTTCAGAAACATCGAGGCGACATAAGGGACATGATATAGTAGGCGATTTGCAAATTTAGTGCATAAAAATGATCATATTGCAAGTCGTCATAAGTAGCTAAATGAGTTCATGTTTGTATAATTGAATCAAAGATAGATTATACAATGGAACTGAATGTAGTAACAGTACAGTCAGATTTATTACTGCCATATGATATGAATTGTTTTATGCACTTATTAGTTAAAAAAATATATTTATGATGCACACAAATTGTTATATAAATATATATGTTGTATTTGCTAGATCTTGTTAATTATTCACGAATAATATAACATTTATGTTAAAATGTGTAAGCAATAATCGCAGATCCGTCCTAACGTTAATGCAGTTCATGAAGGTCAATTAAAAACGACAAAACAGATAGAAATATGTTTTCAAAAGTAATATTCTTTTTTTTGCAATTGTTTGCAAACTTTAATTATTTTTTCAAAATTCTATGGAAGCCGATTCATGTTTATTAGACATGTGGGAAGTTACTTAAGCGCTTATTATTAAAATAGATATATGAGTAGTCGAATACATAACGATACTTTATTACAGCAAGTTGCAAATGATAGTTGGGTGGCAGATGGACGATTCCGAATCTCGAGCATATGGCAGTGAAACCCGGTGAGCCTTTTTGGCTATGACAAGAAAGACATCACAAGCAATATATGTATAAGCAAACCATTATAACTTGCATGTATTGTGTATTATTCAGGCGTCCTAAAACTCGCATCAAATGTCAATTCTTATGCACACTATAACGATTTCTTGATTATTTTTTACGACTCACTTCACACAAAAGGATTTATATAACTAATTTATTAAATAATATAGCTACTTAAAGTTATGTCATATCACTTCATAAAGACAAGTGTGTATAGCTCCCGATTCAAAGTAGGGAGGTCAATACTGGATTCACCATGGCCGTCTGTCTATGTGTATGTGTGTCTAGACTCGGATACAATTGTTTCCAGTGAGTCTCTTCGTCACGTTTAAATGTTCATTATCAAACATTAGTTGGATTACTGCTGATGATATGTCGTTATGTATGTGAGATTTTTATCACCCTATGTAAAAAAGGTCTGCCTATTTTTCAATTTCGTTTGTACAATTATTTGTGTGTACCTTTTTTTACAATAACTAAACTTATCTGAACTCAGCATATCCAGATAAGTTATATGTGGTTATGTAGCAGTTATTATAGCGGTCCTCTTTTTGCTTTCATCAACTCATGACAATTTAGTCAAAACTGGGAACACCCAGGGAAAGAGTGGGGTTAGAGTTTATGTATAGGCTTATGTAGTAAAATAACTACATGTTTGTTTCTGAACCGCAAGAACAATAATACAACTGGCCATATCTCATGGTCAAATATGTTATTGTTTCTTGTATTAATTGATACACATTACTAAATGCGGCCTTTGTGGCTATTTATCACTAGTGTGGCGAGCTGTTGTTTTGTTAGTGGCGCGTTATATCGTAGTTATCGAATATGAACATATAATTTTCTTTATGCGCATTTACCGAAATATGGCTTTAGTTAACGACCATACCCAGAATCCGTTCTTATGCTGGTAAAAAGTATTTACAAATTGCCTTTTTTTCAAAGAATTGCACTTCAATGAAAATGGAAATTTGCATAATGTATTATTTTAATCGTATTTTTTTGTGACTGAAAAAGGACAAAATAACAAGTACTGAAGTTCTCCTTTTGCGTTTCGCTCTTACGGAATTAACGTTTTGGTTGTGCTAAATTGATAGCAGTGATAATTATGATACTGGCGAAAATGATGACGAGTATTTTTATAATATCGATGATGATAATCTCAATACTGATATAATGCGTATGTGGTCGATTATGATGAGGATGAAGTCAATAATGAGGATAAGGATGATACGACGATGATGAGAAGGAGGAGGGATATGAGGATACTAATGATGGTCATTAGTTTGTTAAGATGGCGAATTACTCTTCAATTAATAGTCAAACAAAGACACCTATTATTTTCAATGTGTGCACGGTAAATGATTTGCGCATTTGGCATTTTAAGATTATACAGTGGCCCTTTTAGTAAGAGTTTGGTCACTGACCCGCAGAGCGCCGATAATTGCTTAAACTACTCAAATCTTGTATGTGATTGTGATTATAGTTTTCTTAAAAAATATAACTCTATACATTACAATCCGGATAACACGGTAACATCAAACAGGAATATTATGTGGAAAGCTATATATTTTAGCGGTTAAATTCAGTTTACTTTTTATAATTAAGCAGCAGGAATCTTGAATCAACTGACTTTTTATTAACCTTTTTACATCGAATTCTTGAGCGATTGAATAGACATGAATATGTGTACGTGAATGCTAATCTTTTGTAATCGAATTAAGTGAAGGGCTCTAATTTTACAAAGCAATAAAATAATTAGAACCTCATAACACCTACAAATAAGTTGTGTATCATCTGTTGATGGATTATAGAATAATATCAGCCGATATATATGTGTCTTATAACATTGCTTAACGCTCTGTTATACGTTCTTCATTGAATAACAAATAATTTATCAACAGATCAAACATAACTACCATTTTAAGAATATATTGCGTTTGTTGTCGATTTGATTCCATATTACGCATATACGTTATTTAAAAATTGTAACGTGTTTGAAATCGAAACAATAATATGATTTTATTGAACGGATCTAACCCAATGTCTTATGGTTTAACATTACCAAATACAATGTATATGTACATTACGTTTACAGCAAACGTCTTGAACAGTTAGTTGAGAAACTCGTAGAAATATCAAGCAACGTTAACGAAGAACTATCTAACCTAGAACGAGAATGCTCCACAGCTCTTAACCGCTCAGAAGTAATTACTTATCATCTATATATTTTCATTGGAAAAGTAATCATATTTATTATGTCTTAGAAAGATTGCCAGACGAAATTTTTTTTTTAATTTTCAAATGGAGTTTAACACAAATGGTATGTTTGCATAACGGTTACAATATAAATAATTTGAAAATAGGTTGAAATAGTAATACTCGGGTTATAGTTTATATTAATTACGTATAAATGGTTCTTATGTGTATTTACATAAAATAATAAACAAATACAAGCTTTTGTTTAAGTAGTCGACAATGGGTATATTCATCGTGCGGTCATTATTTGTGTTCCAGACGAACACATCGGTGGAAGAAGAAATAGGAAACAACGTCTATGAGTATAATTTTTTCTAACTTAAAGTCTGTGTTATTCATTACTAAGGTTTGATATACTGAACCTTGAGACTAATTAGCAATTTGAGCTTTAAATAATTGTAAGAGTAACCTCCGGAGGATCAATTTCCAAACTGTGAATACTTGTGGTACATTGGTATAATAACATATGTTGATATATACTGGTGTTTAATTAACCAAGATTTTTCATCACTATATTTTAATAAATGCACATATTATTTTATATTAAAAATATTAATAAAAATTGCGTTGGTTAAATTTACGATAATAAGTAATTTCACATAGGAATCAACCAAAGGTGACATGCATCAGAATAACAATTCAATTTTTTCCACTACATAGCAGGCATTACATATGTTTATATACTGGTGTTTCATTAACCAAGATTTTTGTTCACAATATATTAATAAATACATATGTTCTTTTGTATTAAAATATAAATAAATATTTTTTTGTCAAATCCACGAAAGTTAATTATTGCGCACAGGAACAACAGAGACAATTTTTCCCATCACGTATAAGGCGATCGTGAAGTTCTAACGATGTTTGTGAGAAACTAACGTTTACCATTGTTTACTAAGACTCTTGATTACGTTTTGCATTGCTTATTCTGTAGCTCAGTATAATAATTTTGTATGTATGAAATAATCAGTGAGTATCATGCTAACTGAATAGTTCAATGTGACTGCTTTGTATCATTTGATAGCTTGAAAAGCATTGAGCGGGCTGTTCACACGTGGTCTGAAACTATGTTCTTGATGACGAGGCATTATGGGTAATGTAAACGTGTATTGTAATTGCAATACATGTTATATATTATGTTAAAGTATTATTACATGTATGTGTGAGGGTTACACAGCGTTGATATGGATTTCTTTTTGTTTCAGAAATCCCACAGAGCAATTTCACAAATACCAGAATGCTGCAGTGGATCTTATGATGTACGTGCGAATGCTTTAATCAGATATTATAATTAATAAGAATTAATCATCCGCAGGATATTCAACAGAATACAAATCTTCACGGTTCGTGGTACTGCGTTTAAACAAACTAGTTAAAAATGGAAAGTACCGTATTTTTATTGAAACGCTTCAGTTACATGTTCATTTGCTCATAATTTAAAATAATGTGCGTACGTTATCACTTGGGTAAAATCCCTGCTTATTTAATGTTGAAAGCCTTGTACACGTCTTGAATAGCACATCTAAGTCTGAATGGGGAAGTTTTCGGTTTCAACCAATCCGTGTTATTTGTTAGAGTGTCAACGTGTTGACTTAGGCTGGATCAAATACATTCCGAATCCACAGACACATTTTTAAATCGATATGAGATGTGCAATTTTGTAATATTATATTTGGATGGTCATATACTTTTTTTGAATAATTTATAGGATACTGAACGGGCATTTCCAGACGATAGCTCGTTTTCCTGAAGAATATGACAATAGATGTAGAACATTTCACATGTAAGTACGCTTCAACATACACAGAATTACTAATACTATAATTAGGGTTCTATACTTATGAAGTTAAGAGGGATTTCGACCTGTTATGCGATATTTTCATTTGAAACATAATGTAAGCTTTAAATAACATATACTTGCCGTTAGACGTGTCACGGAGGCATAACAAAGTTGTAAGGGCATTGTTAAATCGTTGTGAATAATTACCATGTGCGTGAACTAATTTATTTGCGCATGCGCTTGTTTATAAACGCTACTGGAGTAGCGCAATTGCTAGTTAAATTACGTGACCTTTATAGAAATAAGTTGGACTCTTTTTGGGGTCATGTATCTCCACACGGTTTCTTATTGGAATTGTAAAGCAATAATATGTCACTGTCGCCAGAATAATGTACGTGTGAATCGTTTACACAGTAACTGGTTTATACATTTCAATATGTCGTGAAATTGCCACAGGTATGCCACTTCAGTATAGTATTTTTAACATTTTTAATGGCTTCGTTAAAACTGCTTTGTATCGATCCGTCAAAAGTTTGCGTCGGTGTTGTATAAAGACTTTACATTGTATGATTGCTTATTTTATATGTGTTTCCTTCATTTACTTAAAATTTAAATGTTGCAATAAACAATATGTGCTTCAAGAAAAAATATGAAACATTTTAAAAGATATTATTTCTGCAATTATTTTTTACTAGATTAAAACATGGTAAATATCTATTTAGTGCATGTATTAATATTTGATTTTTGAATGAGTTTTGCGTTTTATAAACCAGTTTATAAGTGTGTAAAATTCACAGCAGTTTTAAATAATATTGGCGATTGCTTGCAAAACAAAGTCCTATCTATGTTACTTCATACTGTGAAAACTAAACTTGGAATACAAATTATTAAACATATAATCATACTTTTATTATGTTAACCACCTAAACACGCCCCATAATTCAACAGGTTCCTTTTAAGCACGCAGGTTAAAATTCATTTCTTTGTTTGATTCTTTATTTATTGTATTTGTTGAAAACAATAGCAATCTGACATATAAGGTGCGTCTCATGAAGAAAACAACACAATATTTACTAAATAAAACAAAAAATCCCATGTCGGGCGGGTCAGTGTTTGTAAATCAATACGTTTAAATAGATTTTTCTCGTCTCATAGATTCTTGTGCTACTGGGCAAAACAGTGCAAATAAAAGTTCAATCCATGTATAGTTTATAAAACCTAGATCGATATATGTAACGAATCATTCGGTGAAAGACACTTCATTGAATGTTCAAACATATGTCAAGTTGTAATGTTATGGAATTATTGAAATCAACCATGAAACAGTAATGTAGAGGGTTTTTAATTTATCAACAATGTTCAAGGACATCAGATATCTCTTTCATGAAGTTACACAATATATTACCCTGATTTTAAAACCTAACCTTAAAACATAAATACTGTTTGAAGAATGTTACCCAAGCGATAAAAAAAGCTTATAATACATTTCAGCTTCGGTATTATGCAGGACAAATTAGCAAATGTAAGGTACGTATATACAACGTTATTATTATTTATGACGTTTTTTACATTCGGAAACATACATACTTGACTTTTGATTTAATTGAATACTTTTGTAAAGTACTAGTCATTGCATGTTGTTTGTTGGATCATGCTAATACCTATAATAAGATTCTATAAAGTTTACTTTCATACAACGTAATATAGCACGGTTTAAAATGGAATTAACCGGACCGGTATTTGTTGAAAACGGACCAATTAACGTTAACATAATGGTGCTATTAATCTGGCCGCAATACCCTATGATTACATGATCACTACATGGAAGTTCTTATCTTTTTCGTACATAGAATGCAAGATTGTTTTGGCGTATGTTTTGATAATCATGGGTTTGAGACAACATATGTTCAAATAAAGCAGTTTTTAACAAATGCATCATTTGCCATGTGTAAAAGCAACAACTATATTGGATTTAGTTCGGCATGTTGTCAACGTAGATTTGTAAGGACTGGTTTCGACATTTCAAAAGGCTGAAATAACTTTACATTACGGGTTTCTTTCATTTAATCAATGTTTGACTTTTTGCATTATCGTCTTTATATGAATATTGAACATCGAAATCATGATTATATAAAAAATATTAAACTCGAAATGTGCAAAGAAATGTAAGTTGAACGTCCACTTCTAGAAAATGAAAATCAGTGGTAGCTACTAGTTTCGAAAAGTTTTCCCTTAAGTTTTCCTCCTAAGTAAGCGTAGTTCTAAATACAAACGTTATTTAAATTTAAGTTGTTTGCCTTATGAAGAACTGTGTCTTACAATGTGAAAAAATGTGGTGTCTTGATAATTAATGCATTAAAAATATTGTTTAAAAGCGTCTTTGGATTCATTCGCTTTATGCAAGCCTGCTACGTTTTCAGCATTTCCCAATATAAGTTTATTTTTTTTAATATTGCCTCTAATAAGTTTTTAGTTTCAATATGACCGCATTCAAATTAAGATTGTGTAATACATGATTTAAATTGCGTTCTTGCATCAACGAATGGAATTTTATTTTTATTTTATTGTTTCTAAAAATGTTTTAGTGTCTGTAGAAATTAGTTCTTGCTCTACACACTCGGCTTTAATTCACGACATACCTGGTCATTTCAATCACGCGATACAAAAGGTGTGTTTATGCTTTGGAATTAGATTCCATGGCTATTGTGCAGTTTAAAGACAGCAAAGGTTTTCTATTTTTCCTGTTTCTGTAATGTTCTGTAGTTGATTTCAATCTCTTCTTGTATTCCAATATCCAAAATCCATTATCCATACAACTAATGCGCAACCCCTGTTACCGTAAAAAACAAATTGGCGTTTTATAAAACTACGAGATGTTCCTTAAATAAACTTCTACAGCACGATTTTTACAACAACATGTCTTTTCAAACTATAGTGCGACACAGATAGCCAATCAAATACTTAAATGCCCTGCGTATGTGTAGATTTTATTACAAATTGCAATGTCACGTTTTTAGTCGTGTGTTATGTTGATTGATGTGTGTCTCCTTGTGGTGTCGAGCGGCATTCAGTGCCAGTTGGTATGTTTACTAACAGCATCAAAAGCAATCAATTGCTTATTAATTTGGTTTTTGATCTTCCCATTTCAGACTGGAGGATCATTTTGGGACATTGTAAGTATTTTATTCATTACATTCTCATGATTAAATTCAAAATGCATGCAATTATATTATCGACCAAGATTTTTTCACGTTTGTATTTTTATAAGTCGTACCATAAATAACCGCCCTTATGTCTCAAGCGAACGTTTGGATCATTGAATATCGTTACATTGTCTACTCTTGTTCTTCGTGATTTTTGTCAGAGTTTAAAGAACGCGGCATAAAGCATTCTCCTTTACCTTCTGTCTGTCTGTACACATGTGCGTCTTTGCGAAGTGTCGTGTTTCAGCCATAAGTTTGCCAACTAGTGATTGATTTGAAAAAGCATGGCTTAACTGACCATAATCATAAGTCGAAATCTCATGTATAATACCTGTCTCTCAGATCAATGGTCCTGGTCACAATTCTAGGACGAAGATAAATGTCACGCTTAAGTGTGTATGCACGATTTTGTCAAATATTTATGCATTTATATAAAATGTGTAAAACACTTATTATACATATATTTCAATATAAATTACAATAAAAGTTAAGAAGAACATGTGTCGAAAATGTGAAATAAGCCAGATATAAAATTCTGTAATCGAAAATGTCTCTACAGTCGAATTCGCCAGCATGCATGTACGATGTGAATCTAAATTTAGTTTTTGTGCAGATTCGTTCATACGACACTAAGTCACATATTTGTTTTACGGATCATTTTAATGTCCTGCAACGATATCTATTCATATAACACACGAAAAAGACGAATGCTTCGGTTATTGTAGGAAATTATGTACGAAATATCTTCGTTACAATTGGCTCGGGACGCTAATTTATCTTTGCTGCATTTTATGAAATTCTTCTTCATTGTATAATTTTTCTTGCCTATTTCGTGTTATTGTACCATATTTTTATCAATATATTACATTTTAACACATATACAAATCGTGCATACACATTTAAGGACATGATATCCAAGCAATCCAAACCATCATAAGATTCAATAAACATGTGATATCGTTCTGCCCATAGGGGTAATAGGTTAGTGAGAATTGTTATTAAAAGTTTTTCAAAAGTAGTAAGAACATTAATACCTCTGTTAGTGTTTACTTCGTTTAGGCTGCCCTTTTTATATAGTGACATTATGTTACGTAAAACCATTAGGATGGAACACACCTCAACACGTTTGAGTGTCTGTAGAAATTAGTTCTTTTCTCTTCACACTCGGCTTAAAGGGGCCTTTTCACAGATTTTGGCATTTTTTTAACTTATTCATTAAATGCTTTATATTGATAAATGTAAACATTGGATCGTAAAAGCTCCAGTAAAAAAGCAAGAAAAAAAATTAAAAAAGGAAAAGAACATTGCCCGGAGCAGGTTTCGAACCAGTGACCCCTGGAGTCCTGCCAGAGTCCTGAAGTAAAAACGCTCTAGCCTACTGAGCTATTCCGCCGAGCACACATTCGTGACGTATTTTATACCTTATATAAGCAATCTTTGTAGTTTCACAACATTTAACGACAAAAACAGAACTCTCCAAATTATTCAATCGTTTCGCGTTGCAACGCTTTATAATTTTTAGGTTTTAAAATCATCAAAAGATGCATATAATGGCTATATTAGAGCATGGTTAATGTTCAGTATTACTGTTTCCTCACAAATATCATAACTAAAACGAAAACTTACGAATCTGAAACAACTTTTTTCAAATTTGTCAATTTACCAAAGCGTGAAAAGATCCCTTTAAGTTCACGACATACCTAGTCATTTCAATCACGCGATACGAAAGGTTTGTGTAGACTTAGGAATCAGATTTCATTGCTATAGTGCCGTTTAAGGACAGCGATGGTATAATTATTTGTCCTGCCACTGTTATGTTCTGTAGTTGATTTCAATCTCTTATTCTATTGTAATATGCACAAAGAGCATACAGCTAATGTGCAACAGGTGTTTCCGTAAAAACAAAATTGTCGATATATAAAACTACCGACATGTTCGTTAAATTAACTTTGACAGTGCGATTTTCTACCGCAACACGTCATTTCAAAATCTAGTGCGACACAATAAACCAATCAAATATTCAAATAACTTGAGTCTGTGAAAGTTTTATTACAAGTTGCGATTTCAAGTTTTTAGTCGTGTGTTGCGTTGATTGATGTGTATCTCCTTGTGGTGTCGAGCGGCATTCAGTGAGTTGGTATGTTTACTAACAGCATCATATGCAATCAAATGATTATTTACTTGATTCTTGACCTTCCCATTTCAGGTATCATCTGATGTTGTAAGTATTTTATTCATTGCATTCTCATGATTAAATTCGAAATGCAAGTCATTATATTACTGACAAAGATTTTGTCACGTTTCAATTTGTATAAGACTTACCATAAATAACCGCTCTCATGTCTCAAGCGAAGATTAGATCATTGAATATTATTACATAACGTACATCATCTACAAGTGTTCTCCGAGATTTTTTGTCTGAGTTTGAAGAACGCGGCACAAAACATTATCCCTTTCCGTCTGTCTGTCTGTTCATCTGTGGCCCAACTGACCATAATAATAAGTCGACATTTCATGTATATTACCAGTCTCTTAACTTAAAGGTCTTTGTCACAATAATAGAACGAAGATAAATGTCATGTTTAAGCCATGGTATCCCAACAATGCACACCATCATACGATTACGAATCGCTTGCAAACTCGTCTCGATTACTCAAACTCGTCTCGATTACTCGAGGAGACTAAATGCCTAAAATATCCCCAGTCTCATTACCACAAATGTAAAGTTCACATTAACCGGTAAAAACTAAATTTCGCCATAGACAGATTGATTTTGACATTATAGGCGATTTAAGACACAAGTAAAATAAAGAGCATCAGTGCACTTTGGACAAATGTCGTGTTGTGTATAAAAAATTTGTTTATATTATATTTAAAAATACATTGTTTGAACCTGCGTCTGACAACTTGAAGCATGTTTAATAAACGTTATCTAACCTATGTTAATAACGTCTTTTCAAAGAAGAAAACGTTATGCTAGATTCGTATTTTGGGTTTAACACGGCTGGTAATATTGTGCCTTTTATTTCTTCTTTGTTTTAACGTAGTTTCATATTTTGACAATGTGCGTTAAAATGTTTCCATAGCTAATAAATACTTCAAATTGAGCCCTAAACAATTTATTTATCTATGCTTCTTACTCAATGTCGAAGACGAAACACTAATTAGCATATATGAATCTATTATATATAAAAGTGAGTTAACTATCTTTAAGTTAATGCTTTTTCATTCTTGAACTTTATATGTTGATTAATTGTCAAAATATTTTTAATATATATACATTATACAAATTTTGTTCTTGCAATTCACATCCATTAATTTCTGTGATAAATATATTCATTAATCTAATGGATATAGTATTGTGAAATAACAATTTGCGGAGCTAAAACGGCAGCCTACAAACCTTTTTAATGCAACTTTGAATATTTAAACACATTGCATATCGTGTTGGTCGAACAACTAAAATGAACGCATATAATAAGAAAGGAACAACTGCTTCATTATATAAATCTATACATACCACGGCTCTAGAAAAAAATCGTCAAGAATACAATTTGTCGATACTTTGTACATGTAATATATACATTGCCCTAAAGAATCCAGTGCATGGATAGGCATTGTTTGTTTCAAATAAAGAACATGTAAAGGATACGTGCGCAAGAAAAACGCCATAATCATTTCCATCTTTAGAATACCCTGACTAGATTAAATAGATTAGCTACCTTATTCAACAAAGGCAGTTATTGTGCTTTCAGTAGATGACAAAAATAAATAAAAGTTATATACAAGACTCTTCTTGCATAGAAGTCTTACGACGATCTTATCCTTGTTCATTTAACACTTCTTTTAATCCCCATGTCATGCCCTTGATATTACATGATCGCATGAACGCTATTGAAAGAAAGAATACATTCATAGAAGTTGGTGCTTTCCATACGAAAATAATCGTGTGATGTGTTGAAGTTGTATTTTAAACGCATTTGTGGGGGTGGGGTGGAGGCCTGATCGAGCGTTTATTGTTTATGCAGACAAACGAAAGGCGCACCAGAGGCTTTACACGTCCTTGAAACGGACCGTAAAATGTTCGAAAACAGATTGAATAACTGCATACACGCATTTGGAGAAGGGTATGTGTGTATTAAATGTTTCATATCAAAATCATTTTTTTATTACGCCACGTATTGTGTGTTTAATGTTTGACCTCAAAAAGGTCATCCTCGTTATTATATGAAGAATGACACAATGATGAGGGATCGTGAATTGGGTACTACGTAGATCTAAAATTGTATGCAATCACGCATGAGTAACATGCCGTACGGCAACACAATTGCTGTAAGTATTTCATTCATGCTCTATAGTGAATAATTCAGCGTAATTAAATTTTAAGTGTATATTTTGACATTTGTATTTAATTCAATTTTATATGAGCGTTTTACAGTCTTCAAAACACCGTTTAATTGCCTTTCGTTTCACAATCGGTGTCGTAACACTTTCAAAGCAACCTCTTCGAATAGTTTTTGTTCATGTATATTCATCAATAATGCATTGGCAACATTTTAATCGCAAATAATGAATTTGTTTTAGACCAATTAAATTCGATAAGGGAAACATTTTTTTTCTTTGCATTAGAACAGCAAATAATCATATTTAATCTTCAAAAGTCATCAGATATTCTTTCTCTTTTAAAACGTATTCTAAAAATTTAAAGTGATATTATGGGCATCTAACCGTATATAGATGTCTATCGCAACCGTTGTTTATTTTTGGTGTTTTGACCTCATATACACTTATAGTTGTTAATGCAGCATCAACATACAAAACCAATATCCCGGAAAATGAAAAATAATCCATTTGAATATCAACCTTACTTTCGTTTTGACAACTGACGACAGAAATAATTCGATGTACGATATAAGTCTAAATGTATTTTTCATGCAGATTCGTTCATACGACACAAAGACACAATTTTGTTTTTCGGATCATTTCGGCTTAGAGGACTGGGTAGTCTTGTAAAATAACGAAAATAATATATATGTTTTATAAACAACTGGTAGCTAGATGAGTTGTAGATAATTGGTCACAACATCAATTTAACTATTTATTTTCACCTGTTAATTCTTTTCAGCTCAATTAAACAGTGAAAAATGCCCATAATATCATTTTGAGAGACACTAAAGAAGTTAAGTCTCCTATGGAGTCATTATGTACAAAGACAATGTGCGTGCAAAGGACCTACCATCGGCGTCTTTAATCGATATCTGCTTTTATTTTTACAACAATTAAATACATTTTTTTAAACGTAACATACACGTTTATGTAAGTATTAAATAAGCAACTTTTGCGTCTTTTCAGAAGACCTTTGGCACAATTGACGGCGACCTCGTTTGGGATAGTACTGTAATATATTACATAAAGCTTTACGGAAACTCTTTAACCCTTGCTTATGTGGACGACATCCGCTTTTTGTTCTGTGTCTGCGGCATAATTAAACGTCATAATAATCGTTAATTTATTCTACATCATTATTTTTTCTTCTTCAACAACCATTTCAGCTCAACCTATTATACTCACGTTGCTTACGAAATCGCTCAGCGAAAGGAAAACATAAAAGATTATATCGGTAATACATATGTTTGAATAATGTTTGCTGAATTTATATTAGATTATTAAACTATAAGACTGTAGTCTGTATTCATTAAATATATTTGATGATATCATTTAATCTTGTCATTTTAAAAAGACACATACAACAATTGACTGTTTCAGCAGTAGGTTCCATTTTAAATGTGACAAACAAACGCAGTAAACATACTAGTACATGCCAGAAGCATTATCTAAGCATACATCCTTGAAAGCAAAGTATTTTAAGCAAACATCTTTCTTTTGAAGCTGCAATATTTTGTCTTTCAGTATACAATAAACTTTAAGTATAATTCGCTTATTTAGTTTTTTTCTGGTTTAAATGCTCGCCCAACTGTACAAAATATGTGTAATATCATGTTAATTATTTTTACATTATTCATACGCTTTATCGATATAGACAAAATAATGAAACATGTTCAATTTAGATTCACTCCGTATTATCAATATTCCTATAACTTTAGTACACGTGTTTATATGTTGATACATGCAACGCTATTTCAGATGTCTTAACCGGTCACTGATGAACTAGAAGCCAGGCTAATACGTCAGCATCAGGGAATATATCCTTTGTCTCTTGACGGATCATATTTACATATTATTTTGTTATTTACATGATACTTTACGGAATATTTAGGTATTGTGCTAATTTTTATTTGGTGTTTAATAAGTGCACGATTTCATTAATGTTATGTTCCGTAGTGAGCTATATAACATTGTTACATAATTAATGATACCATCCAATCAGTTGTAGTCATTCGTTCCACGTGACCGTCAAATATTGTGTCCGTATTGCTCGTGCGTTCGTCCAATATATTCATTGAGAACGGCCCAAGTTAAAAATAATTGTAAAAATATTTAACTCACAACGTCTATGTAATCGTACAAATATATCACCCTTTTATACACATTGCTGTTAAATAACCTAGTATTATTGGTTAAATATTGTGAGCTGAAAATTGTATACTCTTACTTGAAGTGAAAAAAAAACATACCCGATATATTGTATTCCTGTTTAAATATTGTTCTGAATAATACCGAATAAATGTAACATTATTGGTGTAAAATTCATTATTCAGCATAATCATCTGGCAACAGATGTCCTCCATTTCTTCATTTGAAATGTGTATTGTTAACTTCCGTAATAATAATCCCGAAAGGAATATATATATATATATATATATATATATATATATATATATATATATATATATATATATATATATATATATAATGGTAATATGTTATTAAACATAGTTTGGAAATGTCATGGGCCATAAACTGTTTAACTAATAAAAGTTTACTATTGGAAACTGTACAATACAAAATTAGTTAGGGTGCACAATCAATCGCGCTTAATCTTAGATTTGTTGGCTTTTTACTTTTCCCGCGTACTTCATTTACGCAAGAATGACGCGCTATCGCATGTGTGAAAATTATACTCAATCCTACGCTCCTTGACATCATTTCTTAGAAACATCAGTTTGTATCGATTTGATTTTATTGGTTTGCCATTTATTATGATTATTGCTTGATTTGTTGTTTATTATATGTTTGGAACACGTAACATTTTGTTTCGTCGACTTTTTAGTTTATTATTTAGACAAAGTCACTGTATATGTCCTGCAAATTTACAGTGTTCCATAAATCGGCTTGTTTACTTTATATACTGTACAAGTACATGTATAGCCGTAACGAAATGGCATGATAAAATTGTTTGAAGACCATTTAAAGGTCCATTATTGTATGTTCATATTTGCATGTGGGTTATGTTATATATGTTCACGTTGATTTATGATAAATAGCAACTGAAACAGAAGTATTTAAAGTTATTCCCTGTGTCGCTTCAGTTGTTTTGTATAACAATATGTGTATTTTATTTGTCTTATTTGTACAATGAACAAGTATAGAATCTGGAAATTGTATGCAAGAATACATGTTATCAATCGCCAGACTATTGTGATATGGAGAATATTTTAATATTGTGAAAAGGGCGTCATTAAAAATACTGGAAATCAATCAGTGATTGTTAAAGTCATTAGTCGAGAAATATTTATATTATGATGCTTTATTCCAATATTATTGCATAAACTCTATCTATAATGCCCTCTGGCGGGGTGCAGAAACTTGGCAAAAGGAGGGCTTGAACAGGAGAAAGCGTGTATTAACAATGCGATTCACGTGCCGTTCAAGCCCTGTTATGTGTTTTTCATATCCACAATCTGGTCCACGCGCAGTTACTTCCCTTCTCCAGCCTTCTTCGACGACTTTCCAAGCATAAATAGGGAACTGAATAAGCACCAGTTTCCTCATGCATACAGGGATAATTACTATTTCAATCCACTTTTCAAGTTATACCATCTGGACTCTCGTGATAACAGCTTTATTTTATTGGCAACGTCAATGAAGTTAAGGACATTTCACTTTCTGAAATGATTGAAAATGCTTTAAAAAATGGATACAAATTTTTCTGCTGCCTTTATACTTGTGATTTAAAATTAGTTATATATCAGTCACCACTGGAGTTTACAATATTGAACTGCATACACTAAAATTGAATATGTCCATTAATAGTTCTACGACCTGTGAAACAATAGCTAAATCGCTGGGCGTCCAAACACAAATAGGAGACCAATTGGACACAAACTGTTTGTTCACATGTAAAAATGAATATCTGAAGAACAAAGTCTTAGAGGATTGTAATGTAATTTACCCCCGTTGAGAAGAACAGACCCTAATTAATACGTCGCACACTAATGACGTTCGGTATCGCCATTGTTTTCATTCATAACAAAATGTAAACAAACCAGCATGGCTCGAAAATGACACTAAAACATTTTTGCACCTCAAAACTACTCACATTTAAAAAAAAAAGAACTGTTATGAAAAATGCATACCTTGAAATGAACGATCACAACATATTTCTCGGCTATGACGCTTAAATAAACACGATGAAAAATTGACATGACGATGGTTTTCCATTTTTACAACCGTATAACTATAGTAGTACACCGCACACATCACGAACGATAACTCTGTATGTTGTTGTTGTTGTTTTTTTAATACAAAAACACTATACATGTGAAAAATACATCATGCATACAGTTTTTTCTGATGTATATTTGCATTTTATTCGTAATAGACTGAAATTAATATCCAAAAAACACAAATATAACTGCTTTCCATTTTTTTGTTGAACGATTTTATTTTCTTGCACGAACATCCGGGTTTTTTAAATGTATGCCATTCGGTCCACTTCCGACGATGGTAACAACAGTCAACGGCAAGTGTTGTCGACAAATTGGTGTTGCTGAGTTAACCTGTTGTTGATCAAGGCAAGTTAATCATTGAAATACGTTTATTAACTAATATAAACAATTTTCTACCAACCGTTTAATGATTTTGTGTTTCGATGTTTCGATATACATAAGGTAAGTTTCACGGTGTATTGTAACGTAAAATTACGTGATTGAAAATTGAGAAAAGCATGGTGGATCATACGTGTCACAGTGTGTAGCGTATTCGACTAAAAGTTTGTTTAGTGCTTTAAACTTCATTTTTTGTGTACTCCTCTGTGTTACAATTGTTTTAATTATGGCTGTAATGAAGAAGGGCAAGTATGGAATAAATAAAAGGTTATTTGGACAAGCTGTTGGCCGCAACAGTCAAAAGAGTAAGAGAAAACAGTCAGCTTTATTTCGCCACATGAGAGAAAAATACAAAACTGGTGTTGATAAACATGTAAGTCAATATCAAATAGTGATAATTACAAATAATTGTGGAACAAAGTTGGTAGTGCGTCGCATAAGATTCAATTCTGCGGGGAGCAGCAGACTGCTAAAGAGTGGTAAGAATAAATTGAAATTTAGAATGAATAAACACAAGAAAGAATTGACAGGTAATCGTGTGATTAAATTAGATTGTTTGCAAGAACATATATCTACCATTACAGCGCATGTATGTTTGTGTCCCAAAGCAATTATTATTGCAACAAAAAATAAAAGCCCCATGACTCTTAAATATGAAAAATGCAAGAGTGGACTTTTAAGCATTTTGATGGCCATATGTGCCGGATGTAATAAAGAGTTCAAACTGGAAACAAGTAAAAGACAGCGTAATGGACTTTTCGACGTTAATGTTAGAGCTGTTTGGGGAACTATGACAAGTGGAGGAGGTGCAACTGACCTGCAAGAACAACTAAGCACTTTAAATATACCCCCTTTAACATCAAATATGTTTTCTAGCTTGGAACACACTATTGGTGAATGATGGTCAAAGTCCATTAAAGATGAAATGTTGAAGGCTGGTGCAGAAGAGAGGCGTAAAGCTATTGAAAAGGGGCATTTTCATGAAGGAATCCCCTATATTACTGTCATTTGTGATGGTGGCTGGTCCAAAAGGACACACAAGAACACATATAACGCATCAGGTGGTGTAGCTGTTATTTTCGGGGCAGAAACGAAGAAACTATTGTACATCAGAAATAAGTATTGCATATTGTGCTCTAGGTCAAAAAATACGAATACTGAAGTTAAACCACATCAATGTTTTAAAAACTGGCATTAAAGTTCCCAGGCAATGGAAACCGATATTATAGTTCAGGGCTTCCTTGAAGCAGAATCTACACATGGGCTGAGATACATTTACATGATAGAGGATGGAGACAGTTCTGTGTATCCCCAACTTCAAGAACAAATTCCTGTATGGGGTAAAAGTATAAAAAAAAACTGGAATGTGCAAACCACACGTGCAAATGCTTAAGAGCAAACCTGGAAAAGCTTGTGGCTGAAAAACCTCACCTAAAATAAAAAGGAAAACTAACAAAACTGAATCGGGTAAGGCTCACAACCGCTGTGAGATGCGTTCAAAATGAGATCTTCCGAAAATGACCCTAAACAATTGAAAAAAGACATAATAAACTCTATATATCACATTTTAGGCTTTCACGATAAATGTAGTATTTTCTGCACCAAGAAGATTGAAAAACAAAACATTGACAGTGTTGATAAATTAAATAATAAAATGGAGATACTGATTATTTTAATGAAACTATAGACGAACAATATGAATTTTGGAAATTGCCTTCACATCTTGAAATGGAAAACAGCCGAAATGCATTAACGAAACATTGTCAAAAGGCGGAATTAACAGAAGTAGTAAGGAATGTGCAATTATTTTTAAACCGAATGAATTGTAAACAAAAGCGATCGTTTGATAGGAAATTTTACCACCAATTTATGCGAAAGCTGGATGTCAATAAGAATAAAATTTGATGGAAAAAAAGGTTGTGAATCAATGTTGAAGAGGATCTTGGCACGCACGATGTTTTGGTGGTGCTTTGCGAAAAAACCTGGGTGAGGAACGGTCTGTAAGAACATTTAAACATGTAACCAAAGAACAAGGTGGACAGTATTTTTTGAAGCTGTGCACAGACAAACCAAGAAAAATTATGCAAGTGCCAAATATCAGGCTAAACCAGAAAGTAAATCATTAAGACGTAAACGTAAATTTCAAAATTTGAAGGAAAACACTTGTAAAAAAGCTAAAATTAATTATGGGTGCAATTTAGATGATTCACCTGATGTACCAGCAGACCAACTTAAAACTGTGTGTGACCAATTTTATGAATGTCAAATATTAAAAACAGATACTGAAATAAGCGATATTGAAAAAAACAACAATTAATCAATCCCAATCAGAATTATGGAAAAACCGAAGAAGTATTAGGCTAACTAGCTCAAACTTTGGAAAGGTTATTTCTCGCCGCAACACAAATGTATCTACAGCTTTAGTCAGTAATATGCTGTATTCCAAATTCTTTGGTAACATCCATTCAATAAGAGGACTAGAACAGTCAAGAGGACAATACGATCATAGAATATAAAAATGTTAAAGGAAATGTTGAAATACAGAGAACTGGATTGAGAATTTGTAAAGAACACCCCTTTCTAGCAGCTTCAACTGATGGAATTGTCTTATTATAAGAATCTAATGGTCTTTTGGAAATTAAGAATCTGCTTCAAAAAATTCATATTTAATAAAAGAAGCTGTGGAAAAAGTGCCAAATTTTTGTTTGGAATGTGTAAAAGAGAAAATTCAGCTTAAAAAACCCATAGCTTTTATTACCAAATTCAATGACAATTAAATATCTTTGAAAAACCATGGTGTGATTTTGTGGTAAGACGAAAAAAACCATATGACATGTTCATTGAACGAATACAAAGGAACTGTAAATTATGAGAGACGGAAATGTTACCCAAATTGCTAGCCTTCTATATGACGTTAATGCTTTCTGAATTAGCCCTCCCAAGAATGGGAACATATACTGGAATTAGACAACCAAACAAACCATCGGTTAGTGTTGTCTATATGTTTTATGATACCCCCTAAATTATTTTTGGGGTTATCATATATTTATCTGTCTGTTTGTCCGTCTATCTCAACATCAGTTACTAAATAATGTAATTCAATGAGCTTCAATGGAAGAATCACTACCAAGAGGAGATACACATACCATCAGCTTGTCCTAGTCTGATGATTTGTAACAAATGTATGTCCCTCACAAAGTTACCTTAAATTGTATATATATATATATATATATATATATATATATATATATATATATATATATATATATATATATATATATATATATATAAATACTATCGCGACCGTTGGGCGAAGCCGAAATTCAATTTTGCAGAGTTAAGTCGACCTCGACCATTATGGCGAAGGTGACTTAATTCTCTTAATTAATTATTAATTACCTGTTAACTATTCCGCTTTAAAAATTAGTATGCTTGTAGAGCATGATATAGCAAGTATATTGATACATTTGAAGACGTTTTACAATAGAACATGCATTTTTCATGATTTTTCTTTAAAAAAAGTATGTATGTGGTTATGAAATCCAGCCTTAGGGCGCATTTTAAAATATGTGGATTTTATTCTTCTAAACCAATAATATATGTTTTCGGTTGGACCCTGTAAAGAACAAGTTTCGAACGCTGCAGATGTCTGTACATTTTACATTTCGTTGTTTTGTTGTTTAATATATAAGAAATACATTTCAAAATTTCGACTTGTCCAAAAACACTTAGTTTTCTTTTCTAAACCGGAAACTGCTACGCAGTTAATGGTAGCAATTACAGACTTAAGAAGCTCAGCACCTTAACGCTGATTTTGATCTTGCTGTGCTTACCAATTTTAACGGTATATAGTCATTGAATTCAAATTCGAATATTAAAATTGTATTACAGCGTCAACATTATATAACAACAATTATAGTATGAGTCAAACTAATTCTTGGGTCGTTTTAGTTGTGTTGTTGGTCATATTACAGATTGATTGTGCTAAAAAGTTTATTTTTACCATTTAAAACGAAAATTGGTCTTATAATTGTCAATAGTTGTTTAAAAATATACAAAAGTTAGAGCATACTCGTTTTTTTTGTATTACCATTTTTTCAGCGAAATTTAAAACATGTCTTTATCTGTTCTTCAAAAATGCTTCTCGTCAATAACCCGTTTGAAAATTAAGAACAAAAATGTCTGAATGAGCGAAGTTTATAAATATTTTAATCTTCGTTATGAGAACCTCCTTTTGGCTAATTCAGATCTTATTTTGATTTTGACAATGCTATTCTCGCAACATATGTGTGTATACGTGTAATATGTGTTCAGTTGTATTGCCAAAATGGCTGTTATATATTTATTTCTATATTTAAATGAACCCTGCATTATCGAGACGTCAAATAAATGGAAGCTTTTAGGGTCTTTGACTAAAAACTTACATATGGGCATACCTATAGTACAGTCAGGCTCCTTTTCATTGGACAAATACTCGTATACTATGCTAAAATCCAACACGGCACATAATTAAACATTTAAGAAAACGGTTAAAATATGTATAAAAATATCACAACTTCTGAAATTTTGTTGACATACATGCTCAGAATTTAAAACGTAAATTTAGTATTAACAATTTAACAATTTTAAACGTAAGATCAACATTTCTATCCTATAAAACGCAGGAGCAACTTCAGATTTAACCGTAACAATGAACACATAGGTAGTAAAAGTTATGTAGGCATGCTGTACACAAAACATGGTCCCGAATGAATTACAGTTTATATGCGTGTAAACAACAATCATATAATTCTCGAAATATGTTTAGAAAAGCGCTTAGTTTGGAATTCCCCATTATGCTGAAAATTCACACACATAGAAAGTATCAGTTTGTCCATGAACTTAAATTATCCGACGACAAAAATGAAAGCGTTCAGGTACTTCGACTTAATGATCATTTAAGGGCAAACCCATTGTAGTCTTCTTTTCGTTGGACAAATACCTGTATGCTATGCTGAAATATATCATGGTATATAATTATCAACGGTAATAAAATATATAAAAGATATTACAATTTTCGTCATTGTGTTAAGGCACATGATCAGTAATTACAGGTGCTTTAAACATAACATTTATATCCTAAATAAACGCTCGGGCAACTAGAGTTATACTCTTATATATCGAATATATATTTAGAAAACGTTATAGACATGCTGAACATAAACATGGTCCTGAATGGATTCCAGTGGTAACACGTGTAAACAAACGTTATGCAACCCCATGAATATGTTTTAAACGCTTTGTTTAAAAATTCCCCGTAATGATGGAAATACACACGCATAGAAATTATCAGCTTGTCCATGCATGCAAAATAATTCAACTATTATGGTAAAATGTATATATTCCTTTATGCGTTTTTATTTGTCTACCATATATGTTTATTCAGGCGTACACTGTTTGCATATAATTCTTACATAACAATAAGGCGATATCATATTATTTCGTACAAATGAGAGTTTCAATGATATAAGTTTAATATTAACCAGAACAAATAAGTAGTGAGTCAAGTCAATTTACAATATACGTTAATATGTTAACGTTTTTTTTGGTATTAAAATACATCATAACATCTTCATTTTGTATATCATTAAATTTTATATAGATATAGATATTTAATTTGACACCATCAAGAGAATGCGTTTATATACTTCGACATAATACTGTTTTGGTAGAAAACAAACTAAATGTATGAAAGAAAATAACAGAAGCTAAAACTTTTATCACATGGCTGCAACACGCCCTTAATATAATAACATGGCAACACAAAACTTTTTATTGATACGTTCTTTTCTTCCAGCAAGTCCGTGTGAATATCAAAGCGCTAGGGGCACTGAAGTTGTTCGCTGTTGTATAATCTTAGACGCAACTCAGTTTTCAAAATTATGTTATAGCATTTTATATCGCAAGTTTGAAATGAATACACCCCATTCAATTTATAAAGAGTGTGTCTTAAAGCACAGGTTGAGATGGGTTTTTTATAACATAAATAAAAAAGATGATTTAAGCTTCATTTTGGGAAAACAGGGCTTTTTGCATATGCATTAATTGTCATCCCAGTACCAGATACTGTCTTTAAACGAAAAACACCATACAATCAGAAAGTGTCGTCCTTGATTAGCTTGTGCGAATTACACAGGCTCAATGTGTACAGGCTAATCATATTTGACATGCATTAAGGCCCGTTTTCTCTGAAAGCAGCCAATATATACAGATTTCAATGATAAACACTAGACTTGCCAATGTCGTCTTACAAGCTGTTAAACACTATTGATTAAATACACACACTGCAGTAGTAGCGCAGACGCTCCTAACATTCGTCTTCTGCATAATGTCAATGCAGGTAGTGCAGGCAGGAAGTGGTTATCGTTCATAGCATAGCTTACAGCAGACTTACTTGCAGTTATCGTTCATAGCCTAGCTAAAGCAGACTGAATTGCAAAACTGCCTCTCTACATTAGTTGTGAGCTAAAGCTCACAACTAAACACCAACCATAACATTTCACAATGTTGAAAATGCAACCTTATTCTGAAAATGTATATAAAATAAATAAAAATAAAGCTATCCGTGTAAGTATGAATAATCAGATAATATTATGAACTAGATTGTTGGCAATGCTACTTTCCCAACATCTGTGTTTACACATGTGATTATTAGAGAAAGCATTTGTTAAAGAAAATGGTTTTTATGCAAAGTTCATTCAGTATTAATATGACGAAACAAAAAAACTAGTTCATCTTAGCAGTTGGATTTAAATTTTGCATCTGTTTAAATGGTGATATACTATTAAAGTCGTCAACGTTTTTGTTGCCAAAATCATTGTTATAGACTTATTTCTTTATATAAATTGAACTTAAATTATCCGACGACAAACATTAAAGCTTTAAGGTACTTCGACTTAATGCTGATTTAATGGCAAACCCATAGCGCAGCCTTCTTTTCGTTGGACAAGTACTTGTATGCTATGCTGAAACCCAGCAGGGTACGTAAATATACATTCACAAAAACGGTAATAAAATATATAAAAGATATCACAACTTTTGAATTTGTTAACGTCCACTATCAGAAATTACATGTTCTTTAATACATAACATTTCTATCCTAAATAACATACTTTTAGTAGAAAACAATATAAATTCCTAAATAAAATTATCAGATTCTAATACTGTGATCACATTTCTGCAACAAGCCCTTAATATAATAACATGACAACACAAAACTTTTTTATTGATATTTTTTCTTCCAGCAAGTCCCAAAGAATGAAACCAAACATAACAGTTCAGACTGTGGAAAATGCAACCGAATTCTTAAAATGTATGCAAAAATACATTATTATAAAGCTTGTTGATGTCAACAAGACAATTGATTCCCATTTTAAATAAAAATTGTTTGTATTTTACATATACCTCATGCTGATACATATTTGTACAATAAACCAAATATTAAAAACGACAAAAGAGAAATTTGGTCGAAACAAATCATAAGAATGTTTAAAAAGAAATAAAACACGAAGTACAAATCGAACTAATGAATGACGGGTCATACGAGCGAACAATATGAGACAGCGCCTTTGGCCTGTTGCGGATAAAAGTGTTAAAATACGACACTCGGACACTTAAACACTTAAAGAACTTTCCATGTACAATGAGTTGCTGACTTCGACTAGCTAGCATTCATTTATATACTTCTCAGTCTGGATGTTTTTGTTTTTATGATTTTTTATTTGTATAATTATACATTGTTTACTTTCTAAATGCCTTTAAGTTTTATATGATTATCAACAATCCCCTCTCTTTTCAGTACATATTTTACTGCTTGTAAAGGAATTTTTTTTAGGTGGTAAATATCATATAAGTTATACTTATTTTCCTTACTTTATATTTCGGTTCTATTAATATACACAACCAAGGTGTACAATTTGGCTCTTTACACCCATAATTGCATCTTCTTCCTGACCATGTGCGACGATGCTCTGAATAATTAACTATATGAGGTTATTTCTTGAAAGCTTTTTTTTTTCAAAAGATGGGATGTAATTGATACTTGTTCGTTCATTGCATCGTGCCTCAGAAAATTGTAGCGCTGTTGTTCTGGTTTCTTCTTACCATAGAGTAATTAATTTGTAATTAAATTGAACATTTGTAGTTCTCTTTTATTGCCTTTTAATTTGTGTTACAATCCTATCAGGTAAATGTTTATTTACACGTATGTGTGTTTTGAATATCGCTGGGCCAAATGTGAGGTTGAGCGCTCTAAAACCGGTTCAAACCCCCAAATGCTTAGCATTGACCGTTCCAATGCGGTGACACCAGCTTTATTCAACGGCCTTTGTTATGTGTGTTGTTTTGTTATGTTCTATGCTGTGCTGATCGGCAATTGGTCATAGGCCGTAAATAAAGCACCAGGCGCGGTTGATGATGGGAATGCTGTGCCGCTATGGCAGCTGAAGTTTCACCTTGTTTACCTTCATTACAGTGGCATTGAACCTCAAAGTTATGACATCAATATGTACACAAATTTCTAAAATGATTTTTATTTCAAAATACATAAATACATTTCCCGTGAGATATTTCCAGTTTATACCAGTATTATATGTTCAAATTATATTCTTAATTTCATGTTTTTTTGAAGACTTTGCCCATTTGGGCCCTTCAAAAGTGACATAGCCCCTCGGCGTGAACGATTTTGTTGCCAAAATCATTGTTTTAGACTACTTCTTTATATAAATTGAACTTAAATTATCCGACGACAAAAATGAAAGCGTTCAGGTACTTCGACTAAATGCTGATTTAAGGGCAAATCCATAGTACAGGCTCCTTTTCGTTGGACAAGTAACTTGTATGCTATGCTGAAACCCAGTATGGTACGTAAATATACATTTACAAAAACGCTTATAAAATATATACCGGTAAAAGATATCACAACAGTTGAATTGTGTTAACGCCCATGATCAGAAACTACATGTACTTTAAAACATTATATTTCTATCCTAAATAAAGGCTGGAGCATATAGAGTTTTACTCTTATATAATGATCGCATATTTAAAACACGTTAAAGGCATGAACATTAAACATGGTCCTGAAAGGATTACAGGGTATACGCGAGCAAAAACAAATTATGCAACCCCAGGAATATGTTTTAAAAAGCGCTTTGATCAAAATTCCACCTAATTCTAGACATACACATACAGAAAGAATAAGTTTGTCCATGCAAGCGAAATAATTAAACTATTATGGTTTAATGTATATTTTTCTACATGCGTTTTATTTGACTACCATAGATGCGTATTCAGGCGTACACTGTATGCATATTACATAATTATATGGCGATATTAAAATCAGTTTTTCGTACAAATGAGAGTGTCAATGTTATAAAGTTAACATTTATCCAGAAAATATAGGTGATGAATCAGGTCAATTTAAAATAAGCGTTGACGTTTTTTCTATATAAAAAGTACAACATAAAATCTACATTAACTATGTATTGTTAATTGTATATGAAGATATTTAAGTTGACCCCATCAACAGAATGCGTTCATATACTTCGACATAATACTGTTTTAGTAGAAAACAATATAAATGCATGTAAGAAATTATCACGATCTAAAATTTTGATCACATTGCTGCAACAAACCCTTAATATAATAACATGACAACTCAAAACTTTCTTATTGGTACTTTTTTCTTCCAGCAAGTCTGAGTGAATTAAACCAACCATACGTTTCAGACTGTAGCAAATGTAACCTAATTCTGAAAATGTATATAAAAATACATGATAATAAAGCTATCCGTCTAAGAATGGGTAATCAGATATAATTATACAATGTTTTATCAACTAGATTGCTGCCAATGCTATTTTCCCAACATCTGTGTTTACACATGTGATTATAAGAGAAAGCAATTTTTTAAGAAAAGGACTTATTTTTATGCAAAGTTATATCAGTATTAATATAACGAAACATAAAAATAAATAAAATATTTCAACCCATCATGGTACATAATTATACATTCACGAAAACGGTAATAAAATATATAAAATAATTCACAATTTTCGGAATTGTGCTAACGTACATGGTCAGTAAATATGGGTACTTTAAAACATTTTATTTATATCATAAATAAACGCTGAAGCAAATAGAGCTTTACTCTTATGTAACGAACACATATTGAGAAAACGTTATAGTCGTGCTGAATATAAAACATGGTCCTGAATGGATAACAGGGTATACACATGTAAACAAAAGTTATGCAATCCCAGGAATATGTTTTTTAAGCGCTTTGTTTAAAATTTCCCGTAATGCTGAAAAACACACATACAAGCCCTTAATATAATAAAATGAAAACACAAATTATGATCCTTTTTCCTGCATTAAATCCGAATGAATCACACTAAACAAAAATTTCACACGTGGGAAAATGCAACCTAATTTTGGAAATTTATATAAAATAAATAATAATAAAGCTATCAGACTAAGTATGAATAATCATGAACTAGATTGTTGACAATGCCATCATCTGTGTTTACACATGTGTTTTAAGAGAAAACATATGTCAAAGAAAAAGGATATATGTTTATGCAAAGCTAGTTCAGTATTAATATGACGCAATATAAAAATCAATGAACTATTTCAACTAAGCATATTGGATTTTAATTGTACAACTATTTAAATAGTGATGTGCTATTTCAGGTCTGAACATTATGTTGCCAAAATGTTTTCGTTATAGATTTATTTCTTTATATGAATTTAACTTAGATTATGCCGACGACAATAATGAACGCTTTCAGATACTTCACTTAATGCTGTTTGAAGCGCACATCTATATTAAAGGCTTCTTTTCGTTGGACAAATAATTTTATTCTATGAAAAAATCCATCATCATTCATAGTTATACATTTACGAAAACGGTAACAAAAAACGTAAGATATCGCAATATTTTTAATATTGTTAACATACATGTTCAGAAATAAGTCTAAAACATTACATGTCTATCCTAAACGCTTAATAAAAAATTTAATGTTAAAAATAACATAATTAATATTACAGAAAGCATTGGTGGTTTAAATCGGTTAAATCCGTTGGCATGCTGTACCTTAAACTTGGACCAGACCAGAGGATTCACACGTGTAAACAAATATTATGCCTCCCTGGAAATGTTTTCAGACAAGCAATGCGTACTACATTTTAGCTAGTCTTTGTGAGAGAAGCGACAAATTACATGAAAACAGAAAGCTGCAATGCAAAAAATTGGAGTAAAACTGCGGTCAGCGCTTTGTTAAGAGAATAATCATGCTTTTTATTCTCCTGAGCACGAAGTGCTCAAGGTGAGCTTTTAGGATGGTCTGATGTCCGTCGTCCGTCCGTCGTCAACATTTGCTTTAAACAGCATGTCCTCTGAAGCTGCTGACTGGATTTTGATTAAATTTTCAGGAATGATCAGTGGATAATCATCTACAAAAGTTATATAAATCGTTCCGCTCCGCTGATTAAGTAGGTCACATAAGCTAAACAAATGATTTTCCACTTAATCGACATCTCCTATTTAACCAATGCATGGCTCTTGACCAAACTTCACAGGAATGATCCGCGGATGGTACTCTACCAAGTTACATAACTAGTTCCGTTAACATGCATTATACTAGTAGGTCACAGGAGCACTTAATCGACATTCCATCCTAAACCAATGACTGGATTTGGATTAAACTTTACAGGAATGATCAGTTGATGATCCTCTTTTCTCATTAAAATAGCAGTTCCGCTCCAATGCTTAATTAAGCAACAAGAGCTAAAAAAAGATATTTCACTTTAATGACATCTCATTCTTAACCAATTATTGGATCTTGACCAAACTGCACAGGAATGATTCTTGGATGACCTTTAAACAAATGGCTAAAATCGTTCTGCACCACTGAACAAGATGGCCATCAGAGCTAAAAATAGAAATGCCTTTAAACGACTTCTTACACTATGCCATTTATTTTCTTTAAAACTTCACGTGACTGTTCTTGGTGACACTTAATAAAGAAAATAAGCCAAAATCGCTCATTTTGATACAAGTACATACACTTTTGCGCTGACCTAGACACAATGGAAGTCGAATCTGAATATAGATGCCAAAAAGAGCGATGTTCAACAGGTGAGCGACATATGTCCATTTTGGCCTTCTTGTTTATTGTCGGTTGGTCTGTGATTTCCTCCTCATTATTTGTATTGTAAGACTCCATTTCATAATAAATACCAGTGACAGGATCATGGAAAAATAATAAGTTCTGTCCAATCCTTTTGAAAATGTTTTATTTTATTTTTTTGTCTGTTTTGAGGGTTTTATTCAAATCAAAACTGTAACATCCAAAACGATACAACTACATATACATATAAGTGCATAAAATATTAACAGTGGTTACATAAAAAATAGTAGTTCAAAACTTGGTTAAAAAGTAGGTAACACATCTGAACATTCAAAATTTACAACAAGCAATAATAAAAAAAATCTACCAAAAACAAAACAAAATAAGGAACATGTATAAACAGATACACGTCTTTTGAAAATTGTTAAGTGACAAAAAGTAGTTCACCAGAGCAACTGACTACCGTCTTCAACTTCCCTGCATAGTGTACAACCCTTGTCTTTGACCTAACTTAAAGGTGTGTTTTGAAATACTTAATGTCTGAAAATTAATGTGAACGTTAATCAGATCCCGGTAATATTAATGTCTACATTACAATGTTTTTACACGTCCCGCAGGCGCTCAGAAAGCGGAAAAACCAACAGAGCGCAAGTTCTAAATAAAATATATTAGCACAAGCCAAGTAGACATGGTCCCTAAAATTTGTACCGGGCTCAAAGATGTTCAGCGAAACTCCTATATCTACTATACGAAAGATAGAAGGGACAAAGTTGTGCCAATTGGTTATGAATGTTAGTTTATAACCCAGAATATGTATTTTTCCTGCCTCTGTTGCAAACATTGACCAAATAAAGCAGGGTCGGATAAACTAGTTGATATCCTGCAGTACATCACGTGACCGTGATCTAACCGTAAGTATGTATTCCTACGCGCCGATTAACATGTTCTAATATTTGACCTTTGAAATTTATTGGGACGCATCATGAATGTTATCGTTATATTATATATCATCCTTTTTGTCTTCTTTAAAATATATTACCGAACCAGCTTTCCGTATTTATAATTTTCATTTACTTGATTACGCAATGTATGACGTATCTAGTGTGACGTCATTTCTCAGATAAAACATACTATCTAGATAGATAGATCTAGTTTCTCTCAGTATTTTAGGGACAACAATTTTGACGCGGTGGTTTTAACCCTGTTTTTTTTAATATTTTAAAGCATCGAACGAATCATAAACGTAGATCTATTTCGGATTGTGTGTTTGTCATTCATAAGTGTTAACTTCGATAGGAAAAAAATAATTCGCTACGACAGGATTACGATTTCGTAAATCGGCATTCGAACCCGAATCCATCCATGAGCCATCTGATGATATTGATCATATGATATTGGCCTGGGTTCCTCTTCCAATTAAGCTATCTGACCTTTTAAAAAATATGTAGGTAAACTGCAATGTTGTATAATAGCATGATACCTTGCTTAAGAAAATTTTACAAAGAATTACATTTAATTTATATTTTGTTATGATTTAGAACAGTATATTGTCAGTTCAAAAGCTCAAATGAGTTAATGTTTGAAAAGCCCACAAAAGCTTCTGTTTGTAAAAATGATGCTAATTAATTTGCCGACTGTGTATAGTTGAGATAAAATCACCTTATTTTGCACAAATCTGGTAAAATATATATGGTTTGAATACCAACTGCGGATAAGAGCAACAGAACAGTCCTTGTAACTAAATAACTCTAATATTTTAATAAGTAATTATCTAAACCATAAAGTGACCTATACTTCGATAATTATGTATACCTGAAGAGAAGATATATCGAAGGTGAATATTGCGTAACACATGAAACTATACACGGTTTTTCAATAAATAGGAACAATGCCTGTCGCCAGGTAATAACGACACATTGACGATATAAAACACGGGCTATCCTTGTTATACATTATAAACCCATTCATATAAAATAAAAATTAATCGTAGTTTGGCATTTCAGATCAAATAGTTAGCAAAAGTGATTTAACAAAACATCTAATTTAAATGTCCGTTACTGTCGCCTTCTCATATTAATTACATTATACCATCCACATATAAGTAACCTCTGTGATACTGTTGGTTTTAAACAATGCATTTTCTTCGAAAACAAATATGTAAATATGTAAATGTAAACTATTGCAGCACCAATTGCTACGGGGAAGTCAAACAGAATGTTTCAATTGGAAAACAACACTCGCGTGAATATTCAGAACCTTTATGAACAGTATTAGATTTAGCAATAGTGCTTATAATAAATTAAACTTTCGGTTTACTGGTATAAATGAATATACCCACACAATAATGGGCTAAAGTCAAAGAAGTTGAATAGTATATCAGAGGGGGTAATCACGTGACAAACAAGATGGCGACGTCCATGCCGAGGCAGGTATTTTTCGTCGTTTTATACCCTTTATTACTTGTATTTTTTTATGCCGCTCATTTTCCAGCCATATTAGGAAGAAAGTTACTGGCTACTATTTCATAGTAATATTCGCTCTACATTTCGACTTTACTCGGTGCGAAATTTCTTAGCGGAATGACCTAATTAGGGCTCCATTAAGAAAATTTGCGGGGAGTCAAGTCGAGATATTTAGCGAATTTAAATACGAAATATACGCTAATCACCTTTTACTGATATGGCTGGAAAGTGAGCGTCATTTAAAAAATAAACAGAGGTAATAAAGGGTATAAAACGGCGAAAAATAATTGTCTCGGTATGGACGTCGTCATCTTGACTATCACGTGATTACCCCTTCTGGTATATGCGATCGCAGAAATGTCCGTGACGATAAAATATCCGTGACTTGTAACATATATAACGTTTCAGGCATGTTGGGAGATTGGGATTTATACTTCCATTGTGTTTATTTCATTGCAATGGTTTATAAAGAATGCTAGCACTTATGTGTGTGCCTAAATTATATTATGTTAATATTGTAAATCTGCAAAGGAACAGTTTGTGTGGTCTAAATGCTCAGTTAACACTATTTTTCACAAGTAATATATGTCACACTTAAGAAATATTTTGTATAGATAATGCCATTATCATCCATTTCTGCATGTTTAGCGCGAAAGCTCTGTATCGGCTATTGTTTAATGTTTGCTTCACACAATACATTTTTCAATGTTTATTAAATTTCCGTTACTCTATAGTGTCGTTTAAATTTATTGAAGTGCACTTATATAGGAAACAGAACGAATAAACATATGTAATTAGTGGTTCACCTCAGTCATAAATATGATTATTTTGTAATTAACATTATATCGAAATCAACACAACACGTTTTATACAAAATACAAAACTTGTGTTCAGTACATATTTAAAAAAATGAGACAACACAATTTTTCTTTCTTCATTTGATCATTGAAATTTTCGTGAGATAAAAAAGAAACACTTCACTGACGGTCTCTACAAACAGATAGGCATCTTCAGAATGAGGTACTTTTATTGTAAAATCCTCTGTACATTATACAGTCGTTTATATTCTGCATATTTGACAATAAAACAAAGTAACAGACATTTAGAGTAGGCTCTGTTGAATAATATACACGGGCACAAACAAACCATCATATATAAAAAAGTATAATAGATATGCATGTAAAACTTCGCATGTACGTGTGTGATGGATATGGCTCCTCAATAAACATATCAAAAACGCATGCGTAAATATTTTAAAAAAATCAATTGTACACCCCTGGTGTTCCTATTTATTGAAAAACCGTGATAAACAAATTGTGCAGCAAACAAAGATTGGTATATACCAAGGAGCTATATAATAATCTATTATGTATGTCCTTGGCATTTCCTCCTTAAAACACTAAACAATCAACTAGAACCTACAATGTAAAAATTTAGAACAGCCAACTGCTGCTACCTTCTCAATTATAATTTTCACTGGCATCAGCAATGATTTCACCATGTTGCATACTGTACTTAGATTTCACAAGGGCCAGGCAGCATTTTTGTTTTATTTTCCTTTGTGAGCATTTAAAGTCAAAGTAATTTCAAATTACCATAATTGAGGAATAAATGCAAGGTAGGTCAGCGATAATTATGTCACCCACCAAAACATATTATTTAATACCATTGATATAACACTTTGATAATTTTACACTTGTAAGTATATATTTTTTAAGTACCAAAATACTAGGATTAAATTAATTTGTATATTCCTAACTACTGTTTAAACGTCATTTTAGTTAGCGACTGTCACGTCACCCACCGTACTCAAGGTAGCGACTATCACGTCACCCACCGTACTCAAGGTATAGAATGTCAAGTCAGCCACTGTACTAAAGGTAGCGACTGTCATGTCACCCACCTCAAAGTTATTTATATTTTATTTGAATTTATGTTTTAAATATGGTTAATCACATTTGATCACATCTTTTGATTGCTTGAATCAATCACATTTTATAGTATCTATAAACATTGCACTATTAGTATTTGTAGTAATTATCAAATAATTAATTTAGAATGTTCTTTACCAGAAAGGTTAGCCCAGATGTCAATAAGAGCACTATCTCCCTCACTATGAGATATTGTCAAAGGTAGCAATATTTGTTTGAATCATGCCATTTTGTGAGGCATAACAAGTAAGCTAAATTCTTGTATTTTTTGCAATAGAAGAGAATAGATATCACGGTACCTGAACCACGTGACTTTTTCGGCTATGTGTGGGACAATCGGATGTAAACAAAACGTCGCTTCAGGTAACCTTTTTGATAATTTCTTCATTATTTCAAAACCATTTAAAAAACAAAACAAAGACGAGTGCCCGGTCATTGTAAAAAGGCACAACTTTGTTAAGTTTGCGCAAAATTAATTAAGTATTTTTTTCCAAAAAGTGCAACCGCGTGTTTGAAAACACATGATGTGAAATGCTATGTGTGGTATATTTTTTGTTCAATCAACAAAAACATTGATAATAATATTGTCGAGGGTTTAAAAATAGGGCGGACATTGTAATTCTTCATAGAGAAGCTACTTACATTGTATGTTTGCGCAAATACATCTTATTCGGAGTGTGTGTATATAAATGTTATACTGCTATGTGTTGGATACATTTTTTAAATGCTATGTGTGGTATACAAGAATTCTGCATTTAATCTGAACACAGTTTTGTAAGAATCTAGAACATAAACTTTAGTCTGTCCTGAAAATATATCAAATTAACCAAATGTTACATTATTGAATACTGAAGTAATCGTGTAATGATTAACCAATTTATGTTTAACTGAACTTAATTCTTATTAAAGCATACATGTTATGTTGAAATATAATATTTCTTTGTTTTATTTATTGTCTTTAAATAAATATAATGATTGATATTTCTGCCTGATTATTGAATTTGGTCCATTTTTTAATGAATGACAAAGAAAATAAATAAGAGCACATGCTTTAAAATGGGTTTTACTTCTTTTGTTTTTCAGACTTGAAAAGGATTAGTCGAAAGATCTGTAACGCTTTTAAGGTTCGAAGCTGTGTAAGAACTACATGAACACCATCAAACCACACGGAAGGTGATATGTGGCAAGTTAAAAATCAAAACCACGGTGACAGAGACAGGGACCCCGCTTCATTCTGTGATGTTTATGGAAAGCTATTTCAACTAACTACGCAAACATACCATTTAACATGTATTTTTGCATAAGCAAAACAAAGTGTGTGTATTGATATGTGTGTATATTTATCGGTTTTGTATCTATGTTATTACTAAAATTGATTAGATGAATATAAAATCTGATAATGTGTGTTAATAAAACAGGTGTTTCATAACAAATAATTTAAATCCAATGATGCGTGTTTGTGGTCTATTCCAATATCATCTCCATTTGAACATCTTCGAATCCAATAATGCTTGTTTGTGGTCTATTCCAATATAATCTCCATGAATATCTTCAGTATATCAAAATAAACACGTCATTAATAATACCATTACTTTATAACTAGCATGCACATGTAACAATAGAAATTAAAGCGCCAAATACATAAAGAAGTACATTAGTATTCACAAAGAAATTGTAATCAGTCAATTTATGAATTTGCAAATCTTGCTATTCAAACATATGAATGCTTCAATTAAGTCATAACAAATGATCATCGCCAAAACGTCTTGACTTGTGGGGGTCATTATGCCAACAAACATATTGAATTGCATCAATACTTAATTTACTCAAATTCAAATGAAAGCTGAATAACTGACAATAGTTTGAGATGTTTAATGAAAATACCCATTCGCCCCGGTCATGAAAGGGCGCTGCAAGATCTTGTTACCACTGCACCAAGTAATTAACATTAAATCATATAATGTTGTTCAATTTGTTGAAATGTCAAATTTTTATGTAATGTTTACTTTGATTGTTTTCTTTCCCTGCAATACTTGCACCATCTGGTAATAAATCAAACAGTCATTTAAACTTTGGAACATTTACTATACATGTTTGTATATGACAACTTTTCATTGATCAAGATATCAGTACGTCTCTTGAAGGTGCTTCCAAAAATACTTTAATCTCCCTGAAAAGAACAAAATACAACTGATATAAACTGTTAAACTTAAAAAATAGCATGTGTGATATATTAGATAGCTCAATAGGATTTACATACAAATACATGATTTTCCAGAAAAAAATGTCATTGATCCTAGTGTCTATTTGTTTAAAAATGCTTATGATCTCTTTATGCTTATTTATTAAATTCGTTACAGTCAAAAATGCCTACACATTCCTGCTAAAAAACACACAACTAACACTTTTTGTAGTTTTGTTGCAATAATATTCACATGACATCTTGCACAAACAATCCTTACGATTTTGTGTATTAAACAAGTGCATTAGTCGGCAGTAACAATTCACTGAAAATTCAACATTTTGTAACAATATATTTTATAGAAACAAACAAGAAAAAGTTTGCCCAACGGAACTTTTTTCCTGTCCGTGCGTGGGTGGCTTTGTGTTAGGAGATCCCCGACCGTGTTTTGACCTCTCTGCCACACTGTTCGCAAACAAAGGCATTCTAAAAGTAAACAAAATATGAATATAAGTTATCGACAATCATGATAATTTATAGTTACATGAACGTAGGATTATCATATTTAAGGCGCGCAAAACACTAACAACAATGTTTATTGACCAACTTTTGTTATTCAGACAGACTTTAAATGTAATTGACGTTAATGTCAATCTTTCGATTCTCTAGTTTAGTTTGTATACCACACAAAGCATTTAAAAAATTTGTCCCACACATAGCATCATTACATTTTCATACACACACTCCGAATCAGATGTATTTGCGCAAATATACAATGTATGTAGCTTCTCTATGAAGAATTACAATGTCCGCCCTATTTTTTAAACCCTCGACAATATTGTAATCTACGTTTTTGTTGATCGAATAAAAAATATACCAAACATAGCATTTCACTTCGTGTGTTTTCAAGCACGCGGTTGCACTTTTTGGAAAAATTACTTAATTAATTGAGCGCAAACTTACCAAAGTTTTGTGTCTTTTGACAATGACCGGGCACTCGTCTTTGTTTTTTTAAAAATGGTTTTGAAATAATGATGAAATTATCAAAAAGGTTACCTGAAGCGACGTTTTGTTTACATCCGATTGTCCCACACATAGCCGAAAAAGTCACGTGGTTCAGGCACCTTGGATATCTACAATATCAGATAATAAAGTTTGGTCATGTTGAAATGATACTCAAATGTGATTTACCACCTTTAAATTTAAATGTAATGCATGGCTTAGACAGTGAAAGAAAAACACTATGTGAAATGATTATGAAATCGAGTATTTGACTGTACAGATTGTTGTTTGAAAAAGTTTGGTACCTGAGTACATGCCGAACCAATCGCGTGTTTGTTCCTCAATGGCAATCGTCCAATAAATAATAGCACTTACTTGTTTTGTCATCATTTTTAATAAAAAGTGCGAGTAGCGGTCGGTGTTGACACTTGCTATGTACACACAAAACGGTGACGTCATTCGTTACTTGGATACATTTTGTGATGACGTCATCGAACGGGGAAGTCCCTGAATGAAGACAAATGTTTTACACGAAGAATGCTGATGCTTTATTCGAAATATAGTAACAATAATAATAAATAGAGAGAAGAATTTTAAAATATTTAAAAGCCGTAAATTTGATCTTTTTTTCTATTTTATCATTATGATCAATCAGGAGACGCTGGTTATTTACTTCCAAAATTTCCAGTTCCGGTTTCGGATATCAGGTTCGGTTGCGCGCGAAGATACCAAACTTTTCAAAACAACAACCTGTGTAGATCTACAGTCCAATACACGTGTTAACGTAATGCGAGCTGTCGAGCCGCCTACGGCGGCTCAGCGAGCTCGCTATTAAAAGTACATGTTCATGTGCAGATAAGAGGTGGGATGTGCAAAGTTGCTTTTACAATCACAGTTAGCTGTTAAAAACATTTATCACTCAAAACTGAGTTCATTGGTTGTATTAATGTTTTTTCAAAGACGAATTGAAATGCCTGATTTATCAGCTTGGTTTGGGTGTTTGGAATATAGATGGTACCAGCTTGCTAATTTGCAAAAAAACAAACAATACTTGTCGTCTATCGTCAACTGTTGTGCGCGTGTGCGAACATTTTTACTTCAACAATAAATCCTCTTAAACCTCTGGACCAATACTGATAAAACTTGTGTTTTTCTAAAATGTATATAGTAGGAACTTACAAAAATCATCTTCTTCATAACGGTAAACACTAGTAAATGCATTGATTGTTATTGTAATGTAATGTACACATGTACTCGCTTACAGCGCGAACGGCCCTCCCAATCTGCACATTACCTGAATGCGTCTGAAATGCATTTTAGGGCGATGTCTTCGAAGTTAAAAACGCAGTCAATTCCTAATTTTTGAGAAACGGACCTACCCATAACATTCATCTATTACAACTCTATAAATAATACCTTGTTATAGAAATATATAATAGACATTTGTTTCAAATAACTATCATCGATGATAAATTTATTATAATGATTTTGATAAAATATCTTTGACGAAAGCTTGAATATGCAATATTTTCATCATGATGCACCAATAATTTTTACGACCGTTTGACAGCTGTTATGATATCTTCATTAATCAACTTACGCGTCCAATGAACTGGAATCTGTTCTTTATTCGTTTCGAGTGTGGTTAGAATAACGTTTAACTTTCAGGCTCGTAGTTGCCTGTTGTCATGGTACGCAGCTGACTACACATTGTCCGAAGAATTAAAAAAAGAGAAGTTCAAATCTACAATAAAAAAATGACCCCTTAAAAGGGATATGGTGTGTATTTCTTGCGACCAAGACTCCGACCACTGTTTACAGCATTCAACATCCAAAATAATAAAATTAGTAAAATACCATTAATGTGGTTCCGCTTATTTGTACTGGTAGTAAACTGGTATTTAATCGTACAGTACTGTAATATCGTTTAGACATACCCCCCTTGAAAATGTGTGTCTGCCGCGATTATTCAAATTGGCTGGCATGCAATCTTCATTTCCTCCATATCCCAATATTTTGCTTTAATACCCACCGATCAACGACGAGATACGATTCAAAATGCATAACTGTCACATTAAGAATTTTGCAAAGACTGATGCACTTCAAAATAACACGGTAGGGTTATTTGTGCCATGTAAACAAGCGTTGCATTGAGAATCCAACAAAATGGTTTGTTCATTGTAATATAGGCTAAATAAGTGCAAGTGCAAAGCAAATGGAGTCAATATTATTACATGTTCATGCAGTCTTATCGTGTTACACCGTTTTCATACAAGTAAAATGCGATCAGTATGAATTTTATACAAATAAAAATGAATGCACATGGATTTTATAAAAGATTACAAACTTTTGAACAATATAATGGTGTTTCCCAATCTTTTCCGCTGATAAGGTCGAGTGATGACGCGCACATAGTTTTATCCAGTGTAAACATCTTTCCATGTCCACATTTGGCTTTTGAAAGGGTAAAAACGGTACACCAGTCATATGCGGTTTGTGGCAATAACGGCTGTCACTATTGCACGTTCCCCAACTGCATCTTTTTGTTGGCATTACGACGTTTTAATGGAAAATATAGCGAACTTCTCAAATGTAAGTTATCGGTTTAAATTTTCGCGCCAGCCTTTGTTTGTACCTACCGCGCGTGCTCAAATATCGGAAAAACCCAGACCGGAGAGTTCCGAATAACAACTATTGGTGGTATATAGCCTCAACGAGACTGCCATTTTTATGAGTGAGAATTTTTTCATTCTATGTGCAGAAAAATGGCGGAAAATCCACCACAAAAACGACTGAAAAGGGGACATACTTTTAGTCAAATTCACAGTCGCTTGATGAAATTTAAAAATGAAATTTTAACTGCGATGGACAATCTTAGGACGGATCAGTGGATAACATTTTGCTTTGTAAAAATCCTTCATTGTAACGGTGCGTACGCGTGTAGCTTTTCAAAGGCTTGGTGTAAGACACAGAGAAATCTCGACGATGTCGATGAAAAACAAACGGTCAATCGTATTGCTTCCTGATTTATTTGACTTTGAGGTTATTACCAAATTTTTGGAAAAGGATGGTGACATTGTCAATAAAATGACAGAAACCAGATAGCCGCTTTCGACAGACTGATCACATTTTTGGAAAATATAGAGGGTAAGTTTTCCTTTAGTTCTTCTTGAATGCTCTGAGCTTTTATGAGTACATACGTACAGCTCATAGTTCCACTTGCAAAGGCAAAAACTATGTAAAAAAAATCTGTCACAAGTATGTCTATAAAATTGAGTTCAATCAACCTAATACATTGTTACAAACACAATACCTGTGGCAATCGACATCAATTTGCATGTATTTTGTTGAGAAATGCTCAAAACATAAACTTGATAACAAATTGTTTTATGGCGGAAGTTGTGAATTGTCGATTAGCAGGCTTTCTGAAAAGTCCCAAACAGTGCCTGTCAACCGGACAGGCTGATGGAAAAGTAAGCCTGTCCGGACAAAAATTCACCTGACCGAACAAGCGTGAGTTTATAACTGAAGAATTTAGTAAAGTTTAACTCATATTTACAGTACAGGCAACGTGTACTTTGACAAACGCCACTCGTCGCGGTGTTTATTTTACGGTGTTCGCTTACCAAACGACCCCCGCGATGGGTGTTCAGATCAAATATTCGCGGGGCCGTTTTTAATAGGTGGACACCGCGAATCACCGCGGACCCATTATATCTACCGCGGTGTGTTCATCGTGTTCGCAAAAAAAAATAATTAAATATAAACGTAAATTATTGATCCCTTTTATTTAAAGCGGGTATATACGTTGTTGTCAAATATTTATGAATTTTTATAAAATGTGTAATAAACTTATTATATATATTTAAATATAAATTAAAATAAAAGTTAAGAAGAACGTGTCGAAAAATGCGAAATAAGCCAGATATTTAATTTTGAAATTTAAAACGGCTGTGCAGCCGAATTCGCTAGCATGTAACCATACATGTACGATGTGAATCTAAACTTAGTTTAACGGTTTATTTGAATTCCTGCAACGATATCTATTTATACGACACACGAACACTAAACTCCGATCCTAATGCAAAGACGAATGCTTCGGTTATTGTAGGAAAATATGTACGTCACAATCGACTCGGGGCGCTAATTGTCCTTTGCTGCATTTTATGAAATTCGGCTTTAATGTGTAATTTTTTGTTGCCTATTTTTGTGTTATTGTAACATATTTTATCAATGTATTACAATTAAACACATATAAAAAATCGTATATACCCGCTTTTAAGCGATAATGAATACAAGTAAATATAGTCTATTTTTATGTACATGCTGGTCGAAGGATATTTTAAGTATTTAACGTAATATTATGCGCATCTAACAATATATGCAATGTTTATAGGTGTCTATCGCAACCGTCGGTTATTTTTTGGTGTTGTCACTTTACATAAACTTATATCTATGAATGCATCATCAACATTCTAAAACGATATCCCGGAAAAATAAAAAAATCATTTGAATATCAATTGTACTTTCGTTATGATTAGGGGTACGTTGTAAACCTAAATTTCATTTTAGTGCAGATTTATTCATACGACACAAAGACACAAATTTGTTTTACGGATCATTTCGGCTTAGAGGACTGAACTGTCATGAAAATATCGAATATTATATTTTTTTATTAACCACTGGAAGCAAGACTAGTTGTAGATAATTTAAAGTGATGGGCATTTTGTTACTGTTGAATTGAGCTGAAAAGAAACGGGTGAAAACAATAAGTTATAATGAATGTGGTATCTGAAATTATCTACAACTCATCTTGTTACCGGTTGTTTATAAAAAAAAATTATATTATTTTCGATATGTTACATGACTCACCCATCCCTCTAACCTGAAATGATCCGTAAAACCAAATTGTGTCATTGTGTGGTATGAAAGAATCTGCATGAAAACTACATTTAAGACTCGCATCGAACATCGATTCATTTCTGTCGTAAGTTGTCAAAACGAAAGTACGGTTGATATTAAATGGATTATTTTTCTTTCGGGATATTGTTTAATTATGTTGATGCTTGCATTAAACAAATACAAGTGTATATCGAGCGAAAACACAAAAAACAAACAACGGTTACGATACACACCTACATTGTATATTGCAAATACTGTTAGTTGCCCATAATATCACTTTAAGAACGCATACATTTGCACATACATGTAGTTTATTATGTTCATTTGTACATTGTACATGTAAATAAAAACTCTTGAATGACCATCGCAGACAGGTATTACATGTATCAATGGCCCCGCGCGGCATTGCGGTGATCACGGGTGTTACAGTTAATGATAGCGTGCAATCGCGGCGATTTTGGGTGTTCGCCGAACACCGCGGTCAGTAGCGTGTCCGCCCCCCCGCGAAATGTCACCCATCGGGAAAATTGAACACCGCAGACACGCGTTTTTGTCAAAGTACACGTTGCCTGTACTGTTATTGCAATGTGCAGCCTGTGTATAAGTATTGGACAACTATAAGTAATTGATTTTGGAACATATAACATCAAATCATGTGTTCTTATGCAATTGTAACACACTTTAATTTTGAAATATGGGATTCATTCAATATAATATGTAATTATGTAGTCAACTTGTAAAAAATATACTCATATATTCTCCGTACAATAGCAATCTTTTTACAAGACTTTTCTGTTTATATTATCAAAAATAAAATGATAATGGGCTTGGCATTATGCGATATTACACTGATATAAGCACATTTCCGTGTTATTTCATACGTTCTGACGATACATAAAGAAAAAACATTGCTTATATATGATGATGACAACTTCAAATTTGACAATTTCGATCATTTGTATAAGCATTTTTTTCATGTGTAGTTTTTTGTTACAACCTTTGTAATTGGATAGAGGGTTATAACTTATATGTCGGAACAATGAAATTGACTTTTTCAAAAAACAACAACACAGGGAGAGTACTCTTAAGAACTAGTAACGCGTTAGTGTTCTTAATGACAAAAAGGCTCGAAATTCACGAAAAGAGCGATTCCAATTGGGTTAAATCGTTCTTTTGGCAAGTATTAACTTTTCGGTATTTAGTCATATTTGTTGGGCCTGTCACAAGGACCGGCCATATTAGAACTTCGCCGGACCGTAAAGAATTTTGCCGGACAAGACCGGCGGTCCGGGCCTTTTCAGGAAGCCTTGATTAGAGCAAAGAGAAAAAAAGGTAATTAGGTTACACTGCACCAACTGTTTTCACCGTAGTGTCTGATTATCTGGTCTTATGGTAGCAGTTGAAATTGTATTGCGTATAACAGTGTAGTTTGAATTAGGACACATTCTTATTACTGTATTCTCGCTGCGATCGGATAAGTAGCAGAGTCCGTGCTTTTAGATACGGCATTGTAGAAAACAGTTATTGCCGCTGTATACTACTGAACTGATGATCCGGATTAAAACTGGATGTAGTGTCGAGGTGTTCTTACATGCTTAGCAAGTTAACCATCCTGTATTGTTACTCTGCGGTACATTGACAAAGGGATAACACGTGCACATTTCTTGAGAGGCAATAGAAACATTTTCACAATCAGCCAAAATTGATGAGAGGGTGATGTCGCGTGACTCCAGTGTTTTTATGGCAATTTCGGGGCCGCTATTTGGCCCCATTCCCCTCAAAAAATAGTATATATTTAAAAAAAATCCCCTCCAGAAGTTAAAAAAAAAAAAAATATATATATTATTTTTAGAAAGAACTGTCTTATGATACATATATCTCATATTTATTTCATAAACAACTAACAAAGTATATTAAATATGATATTAATATGATTTGGAATTATCATAAAGAGTTAAATAAATAGTTGTTCCCAAATCAGTGGTCACTTTTCACATGAATTTCATTTATTCCCGGAAATGGCCAGGGAAAGGCCTTGACTGTATCTATATTGTGTCGACATTTGTTGATAAAAACATTCCAATTTGCTCCATTTTATTGATAAAAAATGCTCAAATTTGCCATTATATCGATTAAAAAAAATTCCAATTAGACTGATATTGGCTAGGAAAACTGAGACTGGCATAACGGCTGAACTGTCTGAAACTATAATGTTGAAACAATCATTGATATATATTTAAGAAAAAGGACAGAGACATTCAGCTGTGAATATTGCATTCATACATACATGTGTATTCATATAATAAAATCATTACATAAAAAAGAGTGAATTTGTAATTATCCCCTTTTCCTAAAAAACGGCGCGTTTTTCCCTTTGGACGGGCCCTGCACCATTCCCCTATAGGTGAAAAAAAAACATGGACTCGCAGAATTCCAGACCGAGGCTGAACCGTGTATCCATTCGTTTGGAAGTATTTCGTATTCATTTTTGGGACTAATTTAACGCCAAAATACTCAAATGGAAGTAATTTGTTCAAACCTGTTGCCAAAAACAAAATACTGTTTATTACACGTGCCGATCAACTCGTACCTAGTTCAACTCACACGGTAGTAAAACTCACACGTTTTTTGGTCAACTGGCATGGCATTTCTGGTCAACTCGCACTTTTTGAAGTCAACTCGCAACCCCCCAAAAATATATAGTAGATGAAGGATGTAATATGATCATTGGTTTATAAGTAGTTTATAAGTATTAATAATGTAAATTATGTCCTTTTAAATAATCTGAATATACGGTTGTCACATTAATGGCTCTTTTACACTTGTGGTCGGTGTTTTTCACGGGTTAAATAAATGTGTGTGTAAGAGGTGTTGAAAGGTTCAATATACAAAAATCAATAATTAAAATGGGAAAACATTATCAATTTAACTTAATTGGTATGATAATTAATCGTGATACTTTAATGTTTGTCACCAGGGCCCTCAATCTATTAAATCTGCCGCTGAAATTCGGACGGCAGTCCCCACCTGAAAAGTATACTTTTTCCCTTTTGGGGGGAAAATTCCCCCTAAAAAAATTAAAAAATTATATATTTTTTTGTTTAAATTGAAAGAATGTGTCTCATGATTATTATATCGTAATTCTATTTCAATTTAATCTTTGCAAACATACTAAATTATGAAAAATGCAATGAATATAATGCAAACATGTACAAATGTAATAATGAGAGAGTAAGTAAAAAATCCCCAAAAGGGAAACGCCCGCGAAATTCCCCCTCCTAAGGGCTGCGGACCCCTTCCCCCAAAGTAGTGTGAGGGCGCTGGTCACAACACGGATAATGTTGTAAAGAGTGTTGTATACCGCCCGCGATTTCAATCAAAGTTGATTAAGCTGGTAATTAAACAGTTTTACTTTATAATCCAAGTCCAGGTGTAAGTTAATTAAAGAAAATTAAAACAAAAATTAGGCGATGTTTTGTTGCATGCAGTATAATAGATCAAAGTTTCTTAGTTATGTATATAAATTGACTAAATTAAGAATAGGTTTATCATTATCAATATATTGTGCTTGCAGACTACATGCGCATAGTGAATCTAGCCAGGGTTTTTTTTGGCCCGATTTTATAGCCGAAATTCGGCTATGTTCCCAATCCCAAAAGTATACTTTTTTTCCCAAAATGTGGAAAAAATTTCCCAATTTCCAAAAAAAAAAAAAAAAAAAAAAAAATTTTTTTTTTTTTTTTTTTTAGAAAGAAGTCTTATGTGTATTTATCTCAATTTTAATTCAATTACATTAATAAAGTATTATATGATTTTTAATTTGAATGATTATAAAGAGTTAAATCAAATTAGTATTTCCCTAATCAGTGGACTTTTCGTGTGGAAAAAAAAGGCTAATGAATTTATTTTCCCAATTTCATGAAAATACCGATAAAATTCCCAATTCCCAAAGCCATGGGCTATCTTCCCAAAAAGTGGAAAAAAAACCCTTGCATGCGTTTTTGTCATGCGAAACCGGTAAGTTACTGCTATTTCCAGGTTTTTTTTCAACACTGTCTGCGCCTCCTGAAAACGGAGGCATTCCCAATGCAAACGGACCTGATCCCAAACCAAAATTATAACAAAATTTCCAATTTCCCAAAAAAAATTTTTTTAGCTCACCTGAGCACAACGTGCTCATGGTGAGCTTTGTGATCGCCTTTTGTCCGTTGTGTGTCGTGCGTCATCAACATTTGCCTTGTGAACACTCCAGAGACCACATTTATTGTACGATCTTCATGAATTGGTCAGAGGATTGGTCTCAATGATATCTTGGAGGTGTTTGAAAATGGTTACGTTGCTTGAAAAACATGGCTGCCAAGGGGCGGGGCATTTTTCCTTATATGGCTATATGTGGCTATAGTAAAATCTTGGTGAACACCTAAAGGCCCCATTTATTGTTTGATCTTCATAAAACTTGGTCTGAAGATTCATTCCAATAATATCTTGGACGAGTTCTAAAATGATGCCGGTTGGTGGAAAAACATGGCCACCAGGGGCGGGGCATTTTTTCCTAATATGGCTATAGTAAACCTTGTTAACACTCCAGAGGCCACAATTATTTTCCGATCTTCATGAAACTAGGCCAAAAGATTGGTCTCAATGATATCTTGGATGAGTTTGAAAATGGTTACGTTTGCTTTAAAAACATGGCTGCCAAGTGGCGGGGCATTTTTCCTTATATGGCTATAGTAAAATCTTGTGAACACTCTAGAGGCCCCATTATTGTTTGATCTTTATAAAACTTGGTCAGAAGATTTATTTCAATAATATCTTGGACGAGTTCGAAAATGATGCGGGTTGGTTGAAAACATGGCCGCCAAGGGGGCGGGGCATTTTTCTTATATGGCTATAGTAAACCTTGTTAACACTCTAGAGGCCACAATATTTTCCGATCTTCATGAAACTAGGCCAGAAGATTTGGTCCTCAATGATATCTTGGATGAGTTCCAAAATGGTTACGTTTGCTTTAAAAACATGGCTGCCAAGGGGCGGGGCATTTTTCCTTATATGGCTTTATATAAAACCTTGTTAACACTCTAGAGGCCACATTTATTTTCCGATCTTCATGAAACTTGGTCAGAAGATTTGTCCCAATGATATCTTGGATGAGTTTGAAAATCGTAACCTTTGCTTCAAAAACATGGCTGCCAAGGGGCAGGGCATTTTTCCTTATATGGCTAAATATGGCTATTGTAAAATCTTGTTAACACTCTAGAGGCCATATTTATTGTCCAATCTTCATGAAACTTGGTCAGAAGATTCATCCCGATAATATCTTGGACGAGTTCGAAAATGATGCCGGTTGGTTGAAAAACATGGCCACCAGGGGGGGAATTTTCCTTATTTGGCTATAGTAAAACCTTGTTAACACCAGGGGTTTTTCTGCCTATTTTGGGAAAAGGAGTCTGACCAAATTGGGAATTTTTTATCGACAAAATTGGTCATTTTGGGAATCTTTGCTTCGATGAAACGGCTCATTTGGGAAAAAATGTGAATTAATCATGCTTAATAATTCAGTGGTTTAACAAAATAAATTTGTTTTTATTTGGTTATTTTGTCTTCTTTATGTAAACAGATGCAATATTGGGCATGTTCAATGTTAATTCAAGTACTGCAGTTTTGTTTTTCAGTTACAGTTACACTCTGTGATAAGAACTGAACAGTCAAAACCTTATAGCAAATATTTTTGACCAAAACAAACACTGGTTAGTCACACAAGTTATAAGACATTTCATTCTTAAAAAAAAAAAAAAAAAAAAATTTTTTTTTTTTTTTTTTTTGGGAAATTGGGATTTTTTTTATAATTTCGGTTTGGGATCGGGTCCGTTTGCTTTGGGAGTGCCTCCGTTGTCCGGAGGCGCAGACAGTGCTGAAAAACCCCTGAACACTCTAGAGGCCACATTTATTTTCCGATCTTCATGAAACTTGGTCAGAAGATTTGTCCCGATAATATCTTGGATGAGTTCAAAAATGATGCCGGTTGGTTGGAAAACATGGCTGCCAGGGGCGGGGCAGTTTTCCTTATATGGCTACAGGCTTCCTGAAAAGGCCGGACCGCCGGTCTTGTCCGGCAAATTTCTTTACGGTCCGGCAGAGTTTCTAATATCGCCGGTCCTTGTGACAGGCCAAAAAATATGACTAAATACCGAAAAGTCTAATACTTGCCAAAAGAACACAAACACCCCATTATAATCACTCTTTTCGTGAATTTCGAGCCTTTTTGTCATTAAGAACGCTTACGCGTCACTTGTTCTTAAGAGTGCTCTCCCTTTGTTGTTTTTCCGAAAACGTCAATTTCATTGGTCCGACATATTACCATCTATCCAATTACAAAGGTTGTAACAAAAAACTATTGGGAAGCTGCTGAATTATATCGTCAGTAATTTTGGGCAAAAAAATCACTGGCACGCATCGTGTACAGCTATTTTCGGTTACAACTTCTAGATTAAATAAATGAATTTCTTTGCCTTGATAAAAAACGCGCGAAAATTGGCGTGGTGTATTATTTTGTAAATAAAATTCTGTAGCGGGTGCAACATTGAAATCATTTAATTTCCATTAAAAGTTTTGTTGTAAATTTCAACTAAAGTACCAGGGTATCTCACGAATTATTCGGAAACGACATTTCCTCTTAATAAAATGTAATTTAAACACGCTATATCGTTACTGTTACGCTGTTTCAGTTCCTTCATTATTGAAACAATTATTGTTTTGTATACTGACTGCACACAAGTGTCGTGTACAGTTCATATTCTAGTGCAACGACCAATAAAAAACTTAATTTATATTCAGATTTCATGCAACATGTACAAGTCATTTTATGAAAATTGAGAAAAGAGAAAGTTACTTTTGTGAAAATAAACCAATATCTGTTTGTTTTTAAAATGTCAAACATTTTTATATTTGGTGCCGTATGTGTACGGTATGTTGGTTGGTCTCATTAGTTATGTTAGCCATCTTATGAAAGTAAAATCTTTACTTAATTCTTCAGTAAACTCACGCTGTTCGGTCAGGTGAATTTTTGTCCGGACAGGCTAACTTTTCCATCAGCCTGTCGGTTGACAGGCACTTTTTTGGACTTTTCAGGAAGCCTGGGCTATAGTAAAACCTTAATTGTTAACACTCTAGAGGCCACATTTATTTCCGATCTTCATGAAACTTGGTCAGAAGATTTGTCCCAATAATATCTTGTTATCTCAGGTGAGCGACTTTGGGCCTTTGAGGCCCTCTGTTTAGAAAGAAGTGTCTTATGACTTATGATATTAGATTATTAATGTTTCAACTCGTCCAGCTGATGTGTATCATGCCAACAAGCACTGCTGTGGTTGATGAGTGATGATTCAGCACCATGAACCTGCTGTTCTCCCCATTTCACAGCACATTCACCAAACCAAACTGACTCATCTGATGCTTACTGCATTAAATGTCAAAATAACAAATAAAAACAAATTATTTGTTAAACCTGACTTATTTAAGCATGATAAATTCACAATGTTTTCCGAAAATGAGCTGTTTCATGGAAGCAAAAATTCCAAAATGGACAATTTTGTCGATAAAAAAATTCACAATTTGGTCAGATCCTTTTCCCAAATTAGGCAGAAAACCCCTGATTTCTCACTTTCCACCACCAAAATTACAATAAACAGCTTATCTGTAAGTCATCAGAGCTGATGAGGGTACTGATTATCGAGTGGTAGATAAGGCTATTACTGAAAGGGGTTGTTTTAGAGGTAAGGCTTTAGTATGGAATACTTAATAAATATTTTAATTTTTTTTCATGCTATACAATTAAGTATTTAATTATTAACGTAATGAAATATACTTAATTTCAACGTATATAGATGTATGTCTACTTGTG